>NC_134463.1:91103031-91405656 GCF_047948215.1 Lycorma delicatula | reverse complement strand
TCATTAATGAATCTTAACTGTCAATAATACTTTTAACTACGAATTATACTTTTACAAACAAATTAATAAAATAAAGTGATATTTTTTTTATAAACAAACTTGTTTAAATATTCATACATTACAAAATAATTGCTTTTTTTCCTATTTGATTCAATATTGAAATTATAAATACTTGACTCTTTGCTGTAGTTATCTGAACAATTACATTTCCTCCAAGCCACTTACAGTTTCTTCAGTGTTTCCATCTTCATATTCATCAGTGCTTTCAATTTCTGTAGAAGCCATGTTGTCACTGCTGGTATCATAGCTTAAGTTTATTATGAGTGATTTGACAGCCTCCTCTAGTGGATCTTAGTATCAGTAATTTTTTTCTATTTTCAAGCAGTGCTTGATTTTTTCTCCCAGTATTCTAAACCCACTGATGCAGATTTTTTTTGCAAAGTCTGTCAATATCTTCATGGTTAAATGTAATATTTCAAGTACGACCCAATTTTTGACGTCTGCCCAAATCAATTCTATCGTGTTCAGCTTGGGATGGTACGGGGAAGTCATATAATATTGTGGCAAACATTTTTAATGATTTTGTGTACTGAAAAAACTTTAAACAATACCTTATGTTCTTTAACTATTTCATCAATTTCTACTTTGAGATCGGCTTCACAGAAAGGAATCCCATGTGACTTCAACCAGTCTCACATAAGATTTTTTAATTCGAATTAGGGGCTTTGTTCCCTAATGTCGTAATAAGAAGCATTATCTAACACAATTACTGAATTAGGTGGCAAACTTGGAAGCAGTTTCTCTTTAAGCCACTTCAAAAAATTTGAAAAATTCATTTCACAATGATACGTCTCCCATGGCTGTCATAGATTTCCACATAGTAAAGCAGTATGTTATGAATCCCATATATCCACCAGTGTGCAAAATAATCATTCTTGATCTTTTGCCAACCGACTATTTCAAAGATTCTTTAAGCAGGTTCTTTTTGGTCCATTGTTTGTGTAAGAATGTTTCTTTGAGAAACACAGCTTAACGATTTTGTTCTCTGAATTCACTAATTTTTTCAGATATTTACAGCGTTTGTATTGGATGTCATGCCTTTCAACCAATACTGATCTATTTGTTGAAATTTCAGCCCATTTGAAACTAATATTTTTTAAATACATGTACATGATGTAGCGGAACCTTTTAACACATTATCACTTTTTAATGTTTTAATAACTTGTACGGACAGAAGACAGTTTTCTTAAATGTAAAAATTGTTGGCAAACAACTCACACGAAATCATCAACTCAGAAATAGGACACAGTCTTTTCTTATTTTTTTGGATGAAGAAAGTCATTGATGGATTTTCAGTCATACATTTTGTCTCTGCTTTAATTCAAGTTATAGACCTTTTCGAAACTCACTTCATGGCACTAACCCTTTCTATTATTGTTTTAGAATCGATGTTAAATACTCTGGCTTTGTTGGTTAACAAAAACTCATAGAAAAGAATAAATAATAATAAAAGGAATGTTATGAATACCTTCTAAAATGTTATTGTCGGGTAAAATTACAAAATAAAATGACACAGCTCGTTTTGCCAAAAACAATTGGACTTTAATTATCACACAAATAAACTGCATAGAGGCTAATATGAAAATCTACAATTAAACAAAGCCTGAAAACAAAAGAACTTAAAACACCTTTTTTTACAATCATACACTTAAAAAATTTAATTAAATTACGAAATAAACTTAATTCTATACAGAATTTATACAAGGAATATCAGCTGAATCAACATATCAGTTATAATATATATATATTGCATGACAAATACACAAATATACATTTTTCAAATAATTATTTTGAAAATCTTTTGCATTAAATACGAGTCAAAAAACAGTTTAAATAACTAAATACATTATTATTCAAACTACAAGATGGAATACAAAAGCAATAAATATTACTAGCACAAATCACAATATTAATTACAAAGAAGTCCAAAATCATAACTTCACTTCAGAAGTTATTTTCTTTAGATTAATTTAAGAAAAGTAATATGAATTCAGTTCATGAATAAATAAGAATTAATCTCTGCGCTTAACAAATTACATTAAATTAAATGATAGAGTTAATTACAATATAAACAAATTGCAATAAGTAATCATATAAATAGAGTTCATTTAGTAAGGCATGCTTACTAATAAACTGCATATAGGCTAATAATGTGAAAATCTGAAATTTAACAAAGCCTGAAAACAAAAGAACGTAAACCACCTTTTTTTACAATCATATACTTATAAACATAACATCAATAAACATAGTGTAACTGGAAAACTGTTGCATTACTGACATATTCTGTAATAATAAAAATTAGCAAGGAACAAATGTCATTAACTTAGAAAAATAAACTACAATAATTCTTATCAATGGCACTGTCCTTTTCTGATTTATGAACATCTTCATACTTATCATTAAATAATTAAAAACTTGCATTTCTGCAAAACTTGCATTTGTTGTAGAAAAAAGGCCACGATAATATTCCAGTATAAAAAAGAAAGTTAATTACAATATCATCAAATTGCAATATATAATCAAATAAATAGAGTTCATTTAGTAAGCCTGCTTTCTTGAAAATATTTAAGTTTCTTAGCCATTCTCATGTTAATGACTTCTTTTTTCTAATTTGTAAAAATAATATAAAACTTGATTGAGCAAAACAATATTTAACATTGATTAAAATATTAACAACAGCAATAATCTAACACATTAAAAATTATGCAAAATAGAAGTTTAAATAAACAAGTTTTAGTACTTAACTAAAACAAAGAAACAGAATTACAAATAATTATTGTCAAATGACTATAACTGTCTCATTAAAACTGTTATTATCCAAATGAAATCAAAAGGCTGTGCAGTTACAAGAGTCAATGAAGTACAATAGAAAACATTCATGGAAGTTTCTAAAATGTATATAAAATGTTATTAACCAACACATTCATGTTCATTAATGTTTGTGTCATACATATTTTTTATAATTCTGAAGTAGTATTTAATTTCAAGTCGATTTTATAATAACAACAGTTGGCATTAATAACACATAAAATATGCTACACATGAAAAATGATAACACAACCTTTATCTAAGCCACCTTTCATGACTACACTTGAGTGAAGAAATGGTTTTTTAAGCCAATCTTGAATTTTAAATTCATAATGTACAATTAATTGAGTATTTCACTAATTTTACTAATAACATAACTGTTTAATAATAAATAATGAATAATTTGAATTTGCCTTAACCACACGTAAATATTTGTAAAAAATGAACTCGTGAAATTAAAATACACATATACAGTTTATACATATATACATTAAAATACATACAGTTTATCCTTGGCGTAGTCTACAATGGCGTATCAAAAATAACAGAGGTAACAATTTGTGACTAGAAATTGAATAATACGGAGCATCTGAAAAAAGTAATAACCTGTTTGGAAGGAGTCGGTGTCTATAAAATTGGCTGGTTTGTAGTAACTGAACCACTTTCAATACTAGAGGTTATCTACTGAAACTGAAAATTAACTTATAAAAAAAACCGAGGCAAAACGAGTATAGAAATCTGTAAAATCACGAGACACTGATGAGTACAACAAGAGAATATGGTGATCGAGTATTGCCACACCGTTAATGAATGCACAAAGGCAACGAGAGTATTAACACACTAAACGAGAGAGAAAGAGACGAGAGCGAAATCGCAGGCAACACACATCGTGAATGTCTGATCTACATTATACGATAGAGAGAGAAGCGAAAGTGAATTGCAGGCTGGTCCTCCGGGCCAGAGGATCAGCCTGTGCAACCACACAATGTGAAAGTCTGAACTGGAATCAACAAAAGGAGAAGTAGGGGAAGCGAACTAGGCAATGTATAGAAGAGTGTGTGTGTGTGTGTGAAAGAGTTAGTATGAGAACGATTAGAGAAAAACGTGTGGGAAAGAAACAGCAATAAATAATGCGTGATATGAATACGCTGACACTAAAGATGACAATGGTCAGTCAGACTGGCGCCATGAGTGGAAAAAAAAACAATAGGCCAAAACAACCTATTCTAAAAGTACACATAAGACAAGCCCATACGAAAGAGAGCAATAAATTTACCAAGCCTGTAACAACTACAAGACCCAACCCTAACTTTGAATTTATTGGAATAAAACTACTTTACGCAATGGCGTAAACAGTTATGAAAAGTGAGATCACTTCCTTTTCAGTATTGTGATGGAAGATGAGACTCAGGTGCATTATTATGACCCGGTAGAAAAACAACAATGTGGTTGCCGCAATCAAAAAAATTCCAACACAACCATCTGACAAAAAATGATGCATTCCAAACATGTGTACTTGACTACCTACCTGGAAGCCGGTTCAACCAAAAATTCTGAGATACATACAGATATTCAAACACCATAGGAGGTATGATGTATTTGATGAGCCGTGAAACAAAATTCTGTAAAACCAAAAACATAATGTTTTACCACACACATCGCATGCAACTCTGGAGTCTCTAGTAAGTTGAAATTTTAACCTATTCCATACTCTTCATACTCACCAGATTTGAGGCCCTTCAAGTTTAACTTTTTTCCACAATTAAATAGGGCTAATAAGAGCATTCATTTCACCATGGATGATGAACTGAAGTATGGTTGTAGATCAAGGAAAGACAGTTGGCATTCTTCACTGATAGAATGAGAAAACTGGTTCACTCTTTTGAGAAATATGTAGCTTTAAATAGTCACTGCATGGAAAACATAAGTTTTTGTAACCCCTAAAAAGTACTTTTATGCTATATTTGTTTCATATTTGTTATATGAATATAACAAATTATGTTATATTTGTTTATATAATATATAATAATAATATATTTGTTATTATTACATTTGTCTATTATTATGTTATATTTGTTTCATCTTTTTATTTGTGAATTATGAGTGACTGTGGATTACATTTTGGTCCCTTAAACTTACAGGTTGCAAGCAAGCAGCCACTGCTAGAGTTGAAACAAGAGAAGGCAAAATTTATACAACTTTTTTCTGTTTTTTCATTGAGCCTTTGTTCAATTCAGTTTATAAGAATAAAGTATTATTAATTAATAATTATGAAATTAATGATAATGTAATTTCATAAGCCTTGTGAACCTACCACTATCACTCCAGCAGAATGACAGTACCTCTACCCGTTCCTCTAGAAGTGTACAATCAGTTACACATAAATGAGTCATTTGCCACAAACAAAATTTATCAGCAGCAAAATCTTATTATTCATATGTACGTGCGTACATAAGTACGTACTTTGTTTTCAGAAATTATTCATAAAAAAGAAATGATTATGTGAGTTTATAAATATTGCCAAAAAATGCTCTAAACTATTGCTATGTTGTGATGTCACATGTGAGCAGTAGAATTAAATACATTAATAATATTTAAAGTGTAAAAAAGTAACTCAATCTGGTCGAGTCTCAAACTTGAACACCCGGTCAACTTGGCTACACCCAGTGCGTTAAGCCTCATGGATACACCAGTCTGCCAACTGTATAAATGAATTTGTTTTATGAAAGTTGTGAAATTACATTAGTTTAGTTAGTGCAGACTGTCACTGCCAGTACTGTCACACCTGTACGAATTAAATTCTGTATGCTTAATTAGAATCATTTAATTAAATAAATGAAAAAAAAAAAAAAAAAAATTAGTTTGTATTAAATTAAACTTAAATCTAGATGTTTATTAAAATATGAATGAAATAATTGTATGCAACAGTGTAATGTTGACCATTTATTTTGTATTACGGGATTTATCCTGTTTGTTTTAATAAATAAATATATACCTTGGTTTTGTCATATAAAGGATAAATAAGATTTATTTATAAAATGATAAATATTTTAAATTAAGTTGTGTAATCCGTGCATCAGAAATAACCCACAGTAGTAAGATTTAAAAACAAAGTCTTACAGCTGTGTTGTCAGCTTTTTTTAACTTGGAATATAAATACATTTTATCTAAACTAATGTATCATAATTCATAGTTTTGCACTTTGTAAAGTTTCCATGCAACACATTAACCACAATCGCAAGCTACTGTTACATAACATGTCTTTCCTTTATTTACATATGTTTGAGATATAAATTAGATCCTTGATTTATGACTGCTTTTGCTACTATAAATTTATATTGTGTTGTGTATTAGGAACTTAAAATGTTATTAAATTACTTTACATTTATCTAACTTTAATTCAATATACTAGTGGTATAATTAGAATAATTAATATACCTGTCCAGAATTGCTTTCAAAATTTGATTTTTTTGTTCCTGGTCGGAAACTTAGAAACAATAACAACTACTTTTACATAGATATTAATAAAGATGTTCAATCAATTGTTCAACAACTGTCATTAAATTGCAATAATAACTAACTGGTTTAGTTTATATCAAATTAAATTTAAATCTAGATGTTTATTAAAATATGAATGAAATAATTGTATGCAACAGTGTAATGTTGACCATTTATTTTGTATTATGGGATTTATCCCGTTTGTTTTAATAAATAAATATATACCTTGGTTTCATCATATAAATGACAAGTATGATTTATTTGTTTGAAGGCTATTATAACATATTGGCTAAAATAACAGAGGAAGGCAAATATGTTCAACCCATTCAATTCTGATGGAGCAGACCTCTAATGTAAATATAAGCCATCATGCATGTATCTAGTCAAAGAAAAAAAAATGTATACAGAGTTTTCCAACCATGAAAAATTAATAAAATTTGTCAGCTGTTTTGGTAAAGAGTAAAATTTGATTTTTCAATTAAAATGCTATAAATTCCTTGCAAAAAATTCACTGAATAAAGATCTTCTAGTAGTATAATCTGCATCAGTACAATTGAGCTAAGGGTTTGCAACCACTTACATTGTAACAGTAAGGATCAAATATGTTAGAATTTTTTTTTCATTAGCTAATATAATTTTAAATGGCAAGAGATTTTACATAAACTGCTTCACCCGTAACACTAAAAACAAGGAATTAGATTGAATATTTAGGTAAAATATTAGTTCACTGTAATCAAATTTTTCAAAGCTAACATTTTCATTTAATTTGCACATTTTTAAACAGAAAAGCAAAATAGACAATAATATAAATTATTTGATGTTAGAGTGGCATAAAATGGATATCTACTCACATATTATTATATTTAATAAAAACGTCCTTTCTCCTACTTCCTAATCAAGTGTTTATAAGACTTCTGGTTGGTTCTCACAATCAACAAATAATATCAAAAGTTTCATTTAACTATTTAAAGTAAATGATATACACTTGTATGTAAACAACTGCTTGCAATATCTTACATGTAGCTTTTTATATTTGCTGCTGGGACTAATTTATGTAGATTGTTATGAACATCAAATTTATAAAATGCATTTTAACATGAGTGTTGGGTAAAATTAACAAAAATAAAATGACACATAGCTCGTTTTTGCCAAAAGAAATTGGACTTTAATTAGAGAAAAAACAAATAAACTGCATATAGGCTAATAATGTGAAAATCTGAAATTTAACAAAGCCTGAAAACAAAAGAACGTAAATCACCTTTTTTGACAATCATATACTTATAAACATAACATCAATAAACATAGTGTAACTGGAAAACTGTTGCATTACTGACATATTCTGTAATAATAAAAATTAGCAAGGAACAAATGTCATTAACTTAGAAAAATAAACTACAATAATTCTTATCAATGGCACTGTCCTTTTCTGATTTATGAACATCTTCATACTTATCATTAAATAATTAAAAACTTGCATTTCTGCAAAACTTGCATTTCTGCAAAACTTGCATTTGTTGTAGAAAAAAGGCCACGATAATATTCCAGTATAAAAAAGAAAGTTAATTACAATATCATCAAATTGTAATAAATAATCAAATAAATAGAGTTCATTTAGTAAGCCTGCTTTCTTGAAAATATTTAAGTTTCTTAGCCATTCTCATGTTAATGACTTCTTTTTTCTAATTTGTAAAAATAATATAATACTTGATTGAGCAAAACAATATTTTACATTGATTAAAATTATTAACAACAGCAATAATCTAACACATTAAAATTATGTAAAATAAAAGATAAATAAACTGTCTCATTAAAATTGTTATTTTCCAAATGAAATCAAAAACTTGTGCAGTTACATGAGTAATGAAATACAATAGAAAACATCCCTGGAAGTCACTAAAATGTATATAAAATATTATCAACCAACACATGCATGTCCATGAATGTTTGTGTCATACATATTTTTTTTATAATTCTGAGGTACTATTTAATTACAAGACGATTTTATAATAACAATAGTTGGCATTAAGAGCACATAAAATATGTTACACATGAAAAATAATAACACAACCTTTATCTAAGCCACCTTTCATGACTATACTTGAATGAAGAAATGGTTTTTTAAGCAAATCTTGAATTTCAAATTCATAATGTACAATTAATTGAGTATTTCACTAATTTTACTAATAACATAACTGTTTAATATAATAAATAATGAATAATTTTAAATTGCCTTAATCACACATAATTTTTTACAAAGATGAACACGTGAATTAAAGTACACAAATATACATACAATTAGTTTATCCTTTGTGTAATCTACAGCCGTGTATCAGAAAATATAGAGAAAACATTTTGTTACTAAAAATTGAATAATACGGAGCATCACAAATTTGTAATAACCAGTTTAGAAAGATCCTGCTTCGATAAATTTGGCTGGTTTGTAGTAACTGAAGCACTTTCAACAGAATACAACAAGACGATATGGCGACCGAGCATTACCATTCTAAAACGAGGAAGAAAACGTGACTTATTTTCAGTAACTGACTTCTGTAAGATCGAAATAAATATAAGTCAAATATTGATTGTGTAACACATAAAAACAACGTTTCTAGTACGAAGACGTTTATGAATGGACAAAGGCGACGAGTATAATCACACTATACGAGAGAGAGAGAGAGAGAGAGAGAACCAGGAGCGAGTCGCAAGCGTCCAGACACCGTGGAAAGTTTTCTTGCACTATACGAGAGAGAAAGAAGCAAGAGCGAATCGCAGGCTGGTCCTCCGGGCCGGAGGACCAA
Organism: Lycorma delicatula; assembly: GCF_047948215.1. Taxonomy (NCBI): domain Eukaryota; kingdom Metazoa; phylum Arthropoda; class Insecta; order Hemiptera; family Fulgoridae; genus Lycorma; species Lycorma delicatula. Next base: position 91,396,492 of record NC_134463.1, on the reverse strand, counting down.
CCTGTGCAACCACACATCGTGAAAATCTGAACTGAACTAAAAAAGCTGCGTGATGAGAAGAGGGGGAAACAAACTAGGCGGTAGACAGAAGAGTGTGTGTTGACAACAACAAGAGGTAGTGTGAGAACAATTAGAAAAACGTGTGGGAAAGAAACAGCAATAAATAATGCATGATAGGAATACGCTGACACTATTAAGATGACACAACAGTCAGTCAGACTGGAGCCGAGAGGGTCGATAATGAAAACAACAAGCCAAAACAACCTATTCTAAAAGTACACATATGACAAGCCCTACGAAGAGCACAATAAATATACCAAGCCTGCAATAACTCAAGACTCACCCATAACCTTGGATTTATTGGAATAAAACTACTTTACGCATTGGCGTAAACAATGAGATTAACCTGTATGTGAAAATTTCACTTTTCTTTAGTAGTTAGCTATTATATTTTTTTATGCAATGAGTACTAATAGAAGTAATGGAATTTTGACAAACTATTTGGATAATGTATATAAAGTATTATATCACAGTTTAAATTGCATACACATACACACACACACACACGGGCTACTTTTTAAGAAAGGTTCGATTGGCTGTAGCTACACAAATTTTGCATGGCTATTGAAATGCACATGCACCCCGGCTCCTGGCATGCCTTGTACAATTGCAGATGCCATTTGCAGTTGTAAACACTGTGTATGGCTTATATTGTGAAGTTGAAATGTTTCAAATAATTGAGCAGCCCACTGATTGTGAAGTACGATGTGTGATTTGACTTTCGACTGTAAGGAACATATCAGCAGTGAACATTCATCGTCATATATGTGAGGTTTACAGGCCTAATTCAATGAGTGACAATAAAGTGCATAAATGGGTCAGGCTGTACAAGGATGGGTGGGACAATATTGATGATGAACTGTGATTGGGCTGACCTTCTACAATCACAGATGATTTGGTGTACGACAAAGTTGATGTAAAAGTTTGTGAAGACTGGCGATTCATGATTTCCACTTTGTCACTGATATTCCCACAAGTTTCAAGGTCAGTGCTATACAAAATTGTTTCTGAAATCTTGCAGTTCAAAAAACTGTGCTCGCGATGGGTACCCAAGCTGCTTTCAGAACACAAAAAAAGGAGAATGGCTAGTGCTTTAACATTTTTGACCTGATATAGTAAGGAAAGAGATGACCTTTTGGACTACATTGTCACAGGGGATAAGACATGAGTTTCTCACATCACTCTGGCAGTCAATAGAATGGTGACACACATCTACAGTCACAGTGAAAGCCAAACAAACAATGTCAAAATGCAAGATTATAGCAACTGTGTTTTGGGATAGACATGTGTTTTGGGAAGTGACCTGTTAGTCGAATTAATGCCCAAAGGGACAACAATAAACTCAGCTGTGTACTGTGAGACCATGATGAATCTTCGGTGTGTCATACAGAATAAGTGATGTGGCCTAGTGTCATCTGGAGTTTTGTTGCTACATGACAATGCTGACCTCATTCTGCTACTCAAATTCTAGAGTTAATCAGATCTTTTTGATAGGAGCAAATGGTCTGTACAGCCTGGACCTTGTGCCAAATGTTTACCACCTCTTTTGCTAGGATTAGAATGGTTATAAAATAACGCTGGATGGTTTCTTCTTTCTATGTTACTCTGCCTAGTCAGGCTAGCTCAAGGAGCTAATGATTAGATTGTCTAATATAATATTTAAAACTACAGGGTGGTGAGTCCTTAAATTGCAGCCTGTAGGGCCATGTTAAAGAAACTTATAAATTTCTGCATACACGATAGAACTCACTGTGGATTAAACAACCCAGTTGCTCTTTGTCATGTTTACTTACTAACTAGAAAGGGAATTTTGATTTACGACTAAGAAAATGAATTTTGAATACTGTGATCAGCCGTCAACGTGGTGGAGCATGATCTTCAGGGAGAACCTTAAGGCAATGAGTGACATCGTTTTGACAAAGGCTAGGGAATAAATCCCCAGGGTCTGCAGGGTTTAGCAGTAGTCGGGAAGAGCTCCTCTGCTGTCGATCACGATCAGAATCATGTTGCATTTGTAACTGAAAACCTTGGCTGCCTCCATGAGAATAGGATGATACTTAGATGTTTTCCCATTTGCAGCTGATGAAGCAACCTCTCCTTCTTGAATCGCAAGGTCACACTGATCATAAAAGAGACCGGAACCAATTTTCATGACAATACCTGGCCTTAAGCGATCTCTGCTCCCGTCGATATTAGGGTCAGTGGAGTTGCAAAAGATTTGTTCCACAACCACAGTTCCCTTCTGAAAAGTCAAATCTTCAAAGAGTAGATGTTTAATCTTATTGTGTCGCTTAATATATTTTGCTTAGTTATGCATGCAGCTGCCCAACACATGGCCAGAAGTCTCAATAACAACAGCACAAAGTATCTATTTTGGGCACATACAACCCTGGTTCTGAGCGTGTCCAACCTCAGTTTAAGGGTATTTATGAATTGGGAATCTGTAAGGAGTCCCTCTTCATAAAGCTAGAATCTATTTTTCTTGCAGTACATGATGCCTTTACCCATCACTGGCTGAAGAATATCATGTTTTAAAGGTTCATTCCGGAGCTTCTTTTCAGCTCTGGTCTGGTGATACATTTGGCCTGGTATGACACACACCGCAATATATGTAGGATACCGAGTTGTGCGACACTTAATGCAGGGACATTAGTGCAACATTGGGATGATTTTTATTATAGTGATCTGCAAGACCGTTTCCAGCCTGCCCAGCCACCAAATGAAGGCTGAGCAGCCTTGAAGCTCACTTAAGAGAGTCATAGTTACTCCCTGAAGGAGTTTATTGGTGGTTGGTGATTTGATATCAATAAAGCAGTGAAAACAACAATTGAAGAATGGTTGTCTTCACAGGTGGCCAATTTCTGTTATATGAGCATAAACAATTTAGTAAAACGCTATAATAAATGTTTAAACAAAGAAGGTGACTAGAAAGCATAAAGTGTAAAGAAGTGTAATAAAAAAAGTTTTTGACAATATCTTTACTAGTTTTGTTTGTATTAAAAAATGGACCTTACCTAAAAAATTGCGCATATACATATATATATATATATATATATATATATATATATATATATATATATATATATATATATATATATATATATATCTTACAATGCATACATATTGTTTTTGAATTTTATGTAAAGAATTTTGCAAAGCTGCATTTTTATACAAATTATATTCAGTCTTAAAAAAGTATAATTTTATTTACTTGTCTTTAATACCAGACAGGTCAATATTATCTTTATGAAGTAGACTATTCCATTAAAATAACTTCTGAATGAATTACATGAAATCACTGAATCACTTATATATATATATTTTAATATTAAAATATGAAAAGTAATAAAGTTATAAACTATGACCTTTTTTCTCGTGACCACACAATGACAAGACCTTGATAATCACTAGTAGCTAAAAGAGACTCATCATAGTTAAAACTCACACCAAGAACAGGACATGCGTGACCTTGTAATTTATTTACAACCGGTTTAATCTCACGCTCGATATCAAGAAAATAAACACACGAATCTTCACTGCCAGTGACAACACAAGCTCCTTGTCTAAATGACATTATTGGACAAAATGTTGATCGTACAAGACATCTATTATTTTTATGTCTTACAAAAAATCTTCGTTTTAATTTTAAACTTCCTTCTTGATCCAGAACACTGTAATATTTAAAGAAAAATTATACTATAAATCAATAAAAATACTTAAATTAAGAAAATATAATGAGATAAAACTACACAATTTATCAATTAATAGATTTTAAACAAATAAGATTATTATATAAAAATTCAAGTACATATTATTGAGTTATTTACAGATGATGTTAGATAATTTGTAACCTGCTTCCTACAGGACTATGTTAATTTTTATTAACTCCAGATGTAATGAGAAGTTTATATAATCATAATCATATCTCTTAACTTTGATTTTTTGAAATGAATCATAAATAAAATGAGAATAACTTTTACAGTTACCTACAACTGTTCAGTGTTAATGATCTTTTGTCATAAGGCACACAACCAACTGATGGGAGAATTTATCCCATACTTTAACCAGCATATCTAGAGTAATGGAAACAATAGCTGCTGTACCCTGCTGTATAATGTTGTGAGGTATATTTGATATATGAGATAATTTTACATTACTGTACTCCTTTTATTACATTCTTTGTAATTAATATAAACATACATTAATTTATCATGAAAAAACTACAATATTGTCAGATGATATAAATTATGCAAAGGATGGAATTCACACCTTCGCCAAAGAGAGAAAGGTTTGAGGTGGCTGGCTATACATAGTTGTCTCATTTAATTTTTTAGTTCAGTTTGAAAAAATGAAAGTTACAAAATGTTATAAGGTACATCTTCCTTTTAAATATTTAATGAATAGAAATAAAAATAAACTAAATCTGTAATAATTATAATTCCAGTGTAATAATTATAATTCTTAACATGACCCTAACTTATAAATCATCATTTTTAATTTAAATGTAACTAGGTTGCAAATCTTTACATTTATTTTTAAAAATCTAAGCAAACTGTGCCAATATCAGTAACACCCGTTATCATTAAGTTACATTAATTTTACAGATTCTTAAACAGCATTTATTTTAAATTAAGATTGTCACAAAAATTCCATAGATTTGTAATCAATGTAAAAAAATTAATGCAGAAAAATAGATTACAGGTAGATAAATAAATATTGAGAAAATGTTTATTCTGCTTAACAACATAATTTAATAGTAAGTAAATAAATAAATATATAAAACAAAGGTTTTTTTTTAATTGTGAAGAAAATCATCAACTAATGTTAAAAAACTGTTATTTAATGCTGCAGAATGTCAATGTAAATATGTATGTAAGCTAACATAAAAAAAATTAAGCTTCAAGATCAATAGTTAAAGCTGCAGTTATTGTATGATATTTTAACTATATACAACTTGTACTTTGGTAGTTGGGAAGATAGTGGCACTATCTTATACTAACCTGACCACTGCACAACCTCTATTTTATAACCTAGCATGTAATCAAGCAATGCTATCTTAAATTTATATCCATCAGTAGAATGAGTTGTAAGCATTAATGTAGATCAACCGTTCTATGATGTTGCACGAATGAGGTTCACATCTTACAATAAATGTTAGTAGTTTTTCAACTGGATCTGAGTGCACTATGATTTATGAATACAGCCAGTAGCTCAATTCATAGTTCTGACTCGAAATAATAGATTTGAGCCTGAACAAGACCTATTGATAGACTGAAAATGGAGCAAATCCTGTTGTAAAGCAATGTATTTACAATTTATAAGCAACTTTAAGTTTTTTAAGTTAACTGCATAAATCAAAATTTATATATTTTTTTATATTAATTCTTTCATTACAATACTAAACTGAATGAGAGGAATCTTTCTTCATTACTTAATTTGACTTTAGTTCATAGCTTTTATTCTTTTGTTGTTTTACTTAAATACAGTTTTTCATTAACAAAAATAAAACTGTTAATCTGTTAATAAAACTGTGTTAGTCACTGCCACTTTGTGATGGGTTATGAAAAAGATGATGTTACCTATGCTCACTATTCTTAGTCACAGTATTTTTTTTTATGTCTTTTTGTGCATAAAATAATGTTTTTTAAGATATTTTAAGTAGAAAAAAATAAATTTTTATTGTTTTATATAAATAATTTAAACCACAATAATCTTATTCTTATATATTTGTGTTAGAAGAAGGTATAATTTTCCTAGGCCTTTATTTGTTTTTGTTTATTTGCTGCAAGAGATTTTTGAAATAATATTTTGATTGTTTTACAGAAAAGAATTTAGTGTTTGTGAAAAATAAGTAAAGGGATGTATTCATAATGTTTATAAGAATAAATAAAAAAAAAAGAAGTAACTGTATTAAACCTTTTTTTTGGCAGAAGGAACAGAACCAAAAATTAATAAACAGTAAAAGGGTTAAGGAATGTGACTTACCGAAAAAGGCAAACAACATTTGCAGCACAATTAACAAGCAGTGTTGGGTCACGTGCTTCTCTACTTATCCAGGCACGCCAACTAATACATGTAATTGGAGAACCTTCAGAAAGAGTGATTTTGCGGCATTTACTCAATTTTCCAGTTGATAAATCAAATATAAATGATGTAATAGTTCCCTATACATAAAAATTAAAAAAATAAACAAAAATAATAAAATTCCAACATAAAAGCTTACATAAATAATCTTGAACAAAATGTTATAATTTTTTAAATAATGTATGATTATTCTCAAATATTATATTAAATAATATTTAATTATTTAATAATTAAATATTTAATGTAATATCAAAAGATCACAAATTCTTCTGTTAGAAGCTTTTTTATTTCATAAGGTTTATAAGAGTTGATGTATAAATTTTTATACTTTAAAATAATCATTTTTGGTTGTGTAGCCACAACAGTATTTTAAATAAATAATATATTTATCTTTATTCTCTGATGATAAACAAATAAATAAATACATTAAAATTACTTACAATTCTACTCTTATAAATATATGCAGTAAATATCGTTTATAGTAATGACCTTCAAGGGACCGATGATTTTAGGCATTTTAACCGAGTCAAAATAACCGAAGTTTAGGTGGCTTAGTGGTACTACTTTAATAAGCCATGGGAATTGCATTACACTAATAATAATTATTATTAAAAATAATAATAAATTTCTGCAAAAAAAATATATATATATATATAAAAATACACAATAATAAAAACAAATACAGTAGAGTAAAAGAAGACAGAGAAAAATTGTAAAAATTACTCTTTTTGCAAAAAGTCGGTTATTTTGCTTTGTTTAGAACATTTCATATTATAATATACAGTTTTTGAAGGTTCATCTAGTCCTCAGATTTTTAAGCCATTTTAAAGGTGCTTGGGCCACATTGTTAAGTTGACTATGCCATAATTTTTTTCATCTCAAAGAATTTATTTCAAACTTTTTCTTAATTTTTTTCACAGTTCTTCCATACCACCGATATTGTCAAATGACCTATGCCTGATTCTTGGGGAATGTCCTTATTAGTTTCACCATTCTCTAACTGTTGGATGATGTGTGCCTTTTCCTCTATCGTGAATGTTTTAGCGAAGTCGTTATTAAATCATTATTGAGTGAATTACACATTATAAGTAAAATAAAATACTATACTTGCACAATCTAATATGCTCACAGCAAAAGAATAATAACAACTGAATGTAACTGTTTCAGTTTACAATAATCTGGTACAGGAAGAAGATAAAAAAAGAACTAGAGTACTTAAATAAGAAAAAAGGAATCATCAAAATAATTCTGTAGTTTCAATGTAGATATACTACATTACTGATGAGTCTCTTCTTCTGTCATTATAAGTGATAAAATATTTTATTGCAGTAGGAAAGATAAGTTGTAATGATCGATATGTCATTACAACTGATGTCATTGTAAACAATGTACATGTTGTAGGCGAATTGAAAAATCAGGCATATTGCAATGCACCAGGCTAATCCGATGTTACTATAAACGATATTTACTATATTTGAATTTATTTAATTTGTAGAATTTATACTGTAGAACTGATTAGATCTGAAATTTTAACATCTTTAATTATTTAATTTCCAAATCGCAAAAATACAAAACTTAATCTGATAATGATGTAATATTTACAAACTAAGTCATTGTTGATGAAAAGTTTGTAATTAGTACAAAAATAAAATTTAAGAATTTTTTTTGCATATTATTGCTTGAACATTCACCTAAATAGAGCTTTAGATGTTTTACTGAATAAATCTTCCAATTTTAATCACAAGGAACTAAACTATTACTGTACACATTACAGTCTTTAATAGTGTTCTGAAAATAAATTGAATGATGTTGTTTGTCAACTTTTTTCTTCTCTCTAGAAATGAAAGCCAACCAGATCAAGTAATTGTATTCAAGTTACAACTAAGTCACCTGTAATACTCCATCAACACGTCTTATGTGATATCACTGATTCGCCAGTTTTGCAAATATTCATAACATTCTTTAACAACAAAAAGTGAAACACACTCAAATTCAATGCAATTACTATTATTAAAATTAAAATCTTTAAGATCAACTTATTTGACAGTTTATATTTAAGTGACTAATCTACCTAGTCAATCATTTAAATGTTATCTTTATTTAATGGTATAAATGTCTAGATTGGATTACATGCTTAAGTTTACTAACACTTTCATTAGTATTATGCATTATATTATAATAAATGAATATAAATAGGATACAGAAGGGCATAATCATTATAAAAATCTTTAGTTCAGGTGCTAAGCAGCTAACTAACAAATGACTAAAAATCAAGATAACAAACCTTATAAAATTAAAAATTGTTAACCTGGTAATGCCACAAGCTGGGTGTCTTGCCCCTACGGGGTTGGGATGCTGTTAAGTACTTGTTTAATGAGTTGTAACTAATCTGTTTACCAAGAAATTAGAAAAAAATCTCCATTTGTTAAGAGCAAACATAAAAGTGGAAATATTCCCAGAGTCAAAATAGCAGAAAAATCTAATAATGAAGCTGAAAACCTTAAAGATTATTTATTTTTTTTAAGTGTAACAAAATGGTTTTATTTTGAGTTCTATAAACTTTATATAATATTGTCTTAAATAATAAAATTATAAACAACAGAATGGGACTACATATCATAATAATGTAAATGAAGCATTTATTTTAAATAAATTTGTAAATAAGTAAACTTTTAAGTTTTCTGTGGTCCAGTCCATTTATGCTTTATAATTAATTTATCCCTTGTTCTCAAAGATAAGGCCTTATTGATTTTTATTGTCTATTCAGAAAGTACTAAAGCATTCATCAGAAATAAGAAGCTAATATAATCTCTGTCATTCCAAATGTATACAATTAATAGAGGACAAAAACCTCTGTTGGTAAGTAAAGGTATTAGAAACAAAGTATGTTTAAAAAAAAAAAAACTTTTTGAGATAGTTCTATAAATCTATCAGTGTAAAGATTTTGCCTAATTTTGTTATTAGCACATGTTTTCCACAGTTCTTTTTCATCTTGTATACCTTAAATTATATCTATCATCTTGCTTTTATCATCTTCAAGAGCTTTTTTTAATTACCCAATAATTCCATCTAGGCTTTCTTTAATGTGATCTATTTTGCTTCCTTATATATATAACTATATGGCATATGTAAAAAGGGCATATGCAAGTATACACCCTTTTTAGGGAGATGATGTTTTTAGATTCTCCATGGCTTTCTTTGTTTATCTGTAAAGTTTCATTTAATTTTCTTTTTATTTGAGATCAGGATGATGAAATCAAGTAAGTAGTGACATATGCTGTTTATTTAAAATGTAGTAGTTTTGAGGTTGTATTAGAGGTTATAGTTACAGTCATAGTTATTGTTGGAATTCAGTGTGCTTTTATTTTGATCTTATTATTTTTATTTAAAAAATTGGTAGTGATTCAGATGAAAATGATATAATGATATGATGAAAAAACCATTATTAAAATCAGTCTGTGAAAAAACGCGAGAACAACAAACACAAAGATATTCAGGTGAGGCATATACTTCTTATTCTGGCAAGAAAAATTCTGGAAAATCTTTAAGTTTTTTTGGATTGTTGCAAAAAAATATGCTGTTAAAGAATAAATTGAAAACAAAGAGAGCCAAGAGAGTACAATCAGTTTTTTTTGTGAGAGTTATAAAGAACAGCAAGATGTTCTACTAGCCGGATTAATGCAGTGTAAATCTTCTTCTACTTATCGTGCAGGTGTTGAGCGCAAAAAGGAAAATATTTTGAAGTTCAGTGTAAAGACAAGTGGTTCAGAAACAACTGTCTGTCAAATATTTCTATGTGGTCTCTATCAAGTTTCAGAGAAAAGGTTATGTATTATCTAGCTTAAAATCTAAAATAATGAATCGTTTGGAGAGAAATGCGAAACCCATAAAAACAGACCTAGTTCAATAGATAATAATGTTTGGGATCTAGCTAAAGAGCATGTAATGTTTATCCCTAGTAGAGAGTCCCACTACTCAAGAAATAAATCAAGAAAGAGGTATTTTGAAATTTCAAATCTGTATCCTAAAATGTTATACCAAATGTTTAAAGAATTTTATAAATAAAAAACTAATCAAAAGTTAAAAAACCAGCTTACAAGACATACCATAAGTTTTTTAAAACTAAGGTAAATGATGGGTTATCATTACCTACAACAGATTCATGTGATTTCTGAAACCCAAATTCTGAAATTTTTACGTAACCCAAATGATACTTGTAAAGTCCAATACGAGATACATTTAAGAAAGTATTATACCTACAAAAAAAATAAAGGAAGAGCTGAAAGAGAAGTGTAATGAGAATAACAGTCAGATACTTGTGCTTGAGTTTGACAATGCACAAAATTTACCTTTACCAAAAACTAATAAGACGTTACAATTTTATAAATGGCTGATGTGGATGTTCATATTTAATGTACACTGCCATCATGATGACAGCAGCAAGTTATATTACTTTTTATAAACCAAATCCAAGAAAAACCCTGACACCATGTGTTCATTTTTATTTGGCACAGTAAAAGAAATTCATCTCATTTCTATGGAGCAAGGGGATGAAATAAAAATTTCTTTGTTACATCCTTTTGTAGTCGATTGTCAATGAAGTTCAACATGACAATAACCCATATGTTTCCTGTTAGAGGGCACTCTTTTTGCCAGTGTGACTGCAACTTTGGTCTTTATGGTTCAAAGATAAAAAAGAAAGAAAACCTTCACACCTTAGACAAGTACGTAAAACTATTTGCTGCAGCACGAGAAAACCCATCATGCTGTGTTGTCAAAAATGGTGCACCAATATTACAGAAATGTTCAGAAGGATTTAAAAACATAAAAACAACCTTCAGCGAAAAACTATGCCTTAAAATACAGTCATAAGTAAGGTTGACTTTTCCACCCATAGGTGGACTGGCAGCAGCAGCAACTTATTCTGGAACATTTTTGCCTTTTACATTCTTCAGGAAAAAAGATATCATAATGGACATTCCCAAACAGCTACCAGAGAAAGAGTGAGCTCAAATTAATGCATCGAAAGAGACTGACATAAGAAGTTTATTTAAGTTTTTAGAACCAACAGCTATTGATTGGTTCGAACAAGTGTTTCAAGATTCATGTGAATATCCTGTGGTTGAAACTATGCAAGAAAATGATGAAATTATTGTATAGATAATTTTAATGTTGATTATATTGTTAGAGGCTAGATTAATGTTTTTTTTTTTTTTTTTTTTTTTTTTTATACAAAGGATTTATATATTTTTCAGTCTATTAACTAAGGATAATTTTTTAATTTTATTTATGTTTTTTTTTACACAAATGTATATATATTTTGACAATTTGATTTTAAATATCAATTTGATAAATGTAAATATCTTTTGTTAATACATTTACTTATTGTTTGTGTTCGTTGAGTGCTATCTATGTAGAACGGCCAAAAAAAAAAACCATGGCCAAAGATCATTTCTCTAAAAACGGATACTAAAAATAAATTTTCTTCAGGAGTTTTTTATATTAATTTATCAAAATAAGTAAATTTCAATACATGATTTAAAAAAATGATGTGTAAATTTATGAGTATTTACTCATTTGGGTCTCAAAATCAAATATTTGGTAATTTATGAGTTAAAAGCATTGCAAATCTTTACACCCTGTTTTCTCAAAAGAGATTTCTTTGTATGCGTCCTTTTTATATAGACCTCCTCAACTGAAAAAAATTTGAAATTTAAAAAATAAAAAATTAAGGATTATTGCACAGCATTACCAAACATGATCTATGGTTAATAATATTTTTTTATTAAAAAAAAATTTGATTAATTCACCACATAAGCTTGAAGTTTGTACAATGGGAATAAGAAATGAAAATTTTTTAGCATATGTCATGCCCGACTGGGATTCAAACCTGAGGCCTCCAGTGAAAGGGTGAGATGCCGATACAACCATGGAATGGAAATTTAATAAAGGTGTGTCAGTTATAACCTCATTTCTATCAACTATAACATCATTCAAACTTTCCTAAACACCCTTCTCCCAAGTTGCAATATGCCATTGCATGTTAGAGAAATTATGCCAATCTCTCTAACAAATCTCAGATACAATAAACGGATAATCTGCAATAAATTACACATAAAAGTTTGATTACCTTACTACTTCCAGCCCACAGCAATTGACCGTTAGCTTCAAATGCAAGTGTAAATACTCTACCATCAAGTTTACAGCTTCCTCCACGAAGATATATTCCAGTAGAGATGTTCAACACTTCAACAGTACCTCTAGAATTTCCTGCCTGTGATAATGAATTTGTTAAGGATACTTATGTATCATAATTATGATGAAATTCTGATTTACATTAAATTATTTAAAACTATACATTTATGATATGGTGGTTTCTCTATATCTGTAAGTTTTAATAAGTAATAATCTCAAAAAAATAAGGTTGTAAAGTGAAGGATAAAATGCCCAAGGTTGATGTCATGTTTAATTAACCAATTCCTGCAGATCTTAAAGGATAAATGGTGAATTTTCATTTTTGATGGATATCTACATGATTTTGACATTTATATTGACTAATAATCATTGTAGCTGATAAAACTAATAATAAAAACTGATAACAGACACAGGGGAATGAGAAAGTTAATATTCTAACTGTGAGGGATAACAACACTGTAATCATCAATCAAGAAATATGTACAATAATTTATGGAGTTTCTACCATTTGTTATGCCATTATTTAGCAGTGGACCTAATATGCTGTCAATCTCGCTTAAGATATTGTACATAGGTCTTCTGGTAGCAATCTTACTCTGGCAACCTCTAATTCAGCATCAAATAGTGTAGTGCCTCTAATGCCTTACATATAATTATTATTCCACTTGATCTTGACATGAGGAGCAGCTGAAATGTAATGCACACTGGAACATAATGGGAGAGAATTTTTCACAAAGTGACTGTAGTTTCATTGTAGTTTCTTGTAGTTTCATTTCCTGACTACTAAAATTCCACAACTTGTTGGCCCACTCCCTTTTATCTTTTGTCTCTCGCCAGTGTTACAGAATTGAATATGGCTGTTATGTCAACCTAAAATAACATGAATGACTGAATTTTTAACAGTGGAAATATGAATGTTAGAATCGTTACTGTTATCTTGAAGCCATTTGTAGTGATGAAATTTTGTGTGTGAGAAGCTGGTAAAGTGAATATTGAGTATGAATCTCGCAGTGGTCAATCAGTTTCTGTGTTCGATTAGAAGCACCAAAAGAAGGTGGATTATTGATTTAAAATGACAGTCCCACCAAACAACAACAATCATCACCAAAGTAAGCAAATCAAAAGAACATGTAGGGCACATTACTGCACAAATAGACTACCATAAAATCTGTTCACGCTGGGTGCCAAGCAAACTCACAGAAAAGAATAAATGAAAGCAAATGCAATGTTGAGAACAGCTTCTGAAGCAACACATTAAGAGAGAGATGATTTTCTTTTTCAACATCATGATGAAACTTGTATGCATCATTATGACCCAAAAAGAAAATGACAGAGCATGGAATACTGACAACTATAGTTTAACACAATGAAAAAATTGAAAACACAACCCTCAGCAAAAAAATTTCTTGAAGGTATTCTGGAATTACAAATCCAAATACATGACTGATTACTTGGAAGCCAGGTGAACTATAAATTCTGTGCATTACATAGTTAAAACACCTTAGAAGATGTGTGTGTTCAAGGCTCTAGTCAAGTTGAAATTTGAACTTATTCTCCACCATACACACCAGATTTGCACCCTACGATTGTCACTTCTTTCTGCAATTGCAGAGGGATATTAAAGGTATTCATTTCACCATGAATGATGAACTGAAGAATGCAATGATGTCATGGATCAAGGATAAACTACTAGCATTCTTCATTAATGGAATGAGAATACTGATTCATAGTTGGGAGAAATATTAGCTGTAAACAGTGACTTTATGGAAAAATAAATCAAAGTTTTTGTAGCACATAAAATGTACTTATACCATATTTGTTTTTTTTTACTACTTTTTTCATTTATAAGCTATGAGAAATTTGCATTAAATTTCACACACCCCTTGCATAACAGACATTTATAGATGTGCCTGTGAACTCCTCACAGGCACATCTATAAATGTCTATTACTAAGATGATTACTCCAATCATCTTATGAAACAATTTTTTTTTGTTAAATTATAATTTTTATTCTGTGTTTATAAAAAAATTTCATTTTTTAAGGTTATATAGCTACTCACTGTATTTAAATTAAGGAGTATGTGATATATTATATGTCAAAAAAATCATCATTTCCTAAAAAAAAAAAAATTTAATTACATCACTGGAATGAAAAATTAGGAAAACGTATGGCAAAATACATTGTAATATGATCTTGGACATATTTTTCATACACTGTAGCTAGCAAGATATGAGAATGGAATGATAAGTGTATGAAAATCAAACTTGCCAGTTGATCTTGAAGATTAGCTGATATAATGAGGCCAGCATACTAACCACCTATGAGGGTAAGTCAATTATTGTCTGCAATGTAATTATAAATTTTATTGCAATACAAATAGGAAACTTACATGTACATAATTTATCAATATAGTCCCCTTTCATTTCAAGGCACTTGGTCAATCATTGCACAAGCTTCTTGCCCTCATAAAAGAAGGTTTTCGGTTGAGCTGCGAGCCAGGAATGCACCGCTTCTTTCACTGTTTCGTCCGAGGAAAATCGACGGCCCATTAATGCCTCTTTGAGTGGGCCAAACTAGTGGTAGTCTGAAGGAGCAACATCAGGACTATACGGAGGATGAGCCAGTACTTCAAAGTTCAGTTTCTGGAGCGTTTCAGCAGTGTGAGCAGCAATATGTGGATGGGCATTGTCATGTAACAACACAACACCTTTCAACAGCAGTCCTCAGCGTTTGCTTCAAATTGCAGGCTTCAGCTTGGCAGTAAGCATCTCACTGTAACGCGCACTGTTTATTTTCGTGTTCCTTTCCTGATAATTTTCCAGTACTGAACCTTGTGAGTCCCAAAAAACCGTAAGCATCAGTTTTCCCGTAGATAGTTGGGTCTTGAACCTTTTTTTTGCAGGGCGAATTTGGATGTTTCCATTCCATACTCTGCCATTTACTCTCCGGCTCGTAATGATGGATCCATGTTTTGTCACCAGTGATGATTCTGTCTAAGAAGATGTCCCGTTCGTTACCATAGTGATCCAAATGTTTTTGGGAGATGTCCAAGTGCGTTTGTTTATGCAACTGTGTGAATTGTTTTGGAACCCATCTTGCACAGACCTTATGAAACCCAAGTCTGTTATGAATGATTTCGTACGCAGAACTGTGACTAATTTGCAGACTATGTGCTAC
This sequence comes from Lycorma delicatula, assembly GCF_047948215.1. Classification (NCBI taxonomy): domain Eukaryota; kingdom Metazoa; phylum Arthropoda; class Insecta; order Hemiptera; family Fulgoridae; genus Lycorma; species Lycorma delicatula. Next base: position 91,380,975 of record NC_134463.1, on the reverse strand, counting down.
TTCATCAATAGTTACTCGTCTGTCTAAGAAAACCATGTCACGTGCAGGCTCAATGTTTTCCTAATTTGTGGCGGTAAACGGTCATCCGGCTCCTTCATCGTGCGTAACACTTGTGCGATCATTTTTTAATTTTTCAATCCGTTCATAGACAATCCATTGCGGCAACGGAGTGTTGAAATATTTTTAAATATCAATAATTTGATATTTTTTATCTTAATAGAATTAAGAATGGAGATAAGATGTTTAAAAAAAATCAATTTTCACACTGGTAAACAAAAGGTAAGCTGCGTACAGATATCAATGGTGTAATTATCGTTCTGTAATCAGAATATAAATATACAGAATATATAAGTAATCAGAATATATATATATATATATACTACTAATTTTAAATTATGCCAATAACACTAAGTTTTTAATAAAAGTAGTAAAATCTTTAATGATAATTTTGAATTTACTTTGTTCAATAAAAAATATTTCTCAAGATGTTAGCGTGTTTTCTTTTAAATAAAACAATTATATTATTAAAATAAAACGTTATAAAATAAAAACATTATATTATTTCCTTAATATAAGTATTCATTTTAACAAGTTACATTATAACTGATAACATGTTAAACTGTAATAGAAATTGCTAAACAACTGCTTAGATTTAAAAATGTTAGATTAAAATAATCCATTTGTTAAATAAATATTTCTTGAGTGGTAATTTCTGAAACATTTTGGACTCATTACATTTTTACAAGAAACTCTTCAATTCCGCTAAGATAATAATTATGTTGAAAGTAAAATAAAATTATAAAGTAATATTAAAGAGTTATATAATCAGTGATTATAACAAAAAAAACAAAGGATACAATGACCATATTATTGTTGACTGGATGAAATAAACAAGTTAACACTTCAGAACCAGAGGGATCCTTAATGGAACGCAATCTAGATTTAGCGGCTACATTCCAAAGGCAGATTGTTCCATCAATTGAACAACTAACCATTAAATCATTAGCAACCGACCAATCAAAACCTGTATAATTTAACAAACAGAAAAAATATATTACAAAGTAGTAAAAAAACCTCAAATGTATTTAGACAGTGATATATAAAATTTCCATTATATTCTCTTTAAATTTTTTTCATTTTTAAAATTGATTCTTCTTAATGATTGAATTGCTTTTTTATAATTTTAAAATTACTCACTTTTACTGAATAAATAGGGCTTTCAGAAGATTTTTCTGAAGTTATTGGAGTGGCTTGTTAGCCACATTTTCTTGGCTTGTTCATAAGTGCAGTTGTGAGTGGCATTGTTACTATGCTTATCTTGGAAAAAAAGGTTAGGCAATCTTTTAAGTACATGATTGAATAGTATAAGTATAATAACCCACTGGTTTGGTCTAGTAATGAACTCATCATTGCAAATCTGCTGATTTTGAAGTCAAGAGTTCTAAGGTTCAAATCCTAGTAAAGGCAACTGCCTTTACTAGGATTTGAACCTTAGATTGTGGATACCAGAGTTCTTTGGGGGTTGGGTTTCAATTAACCACACATTCCTGGAATGGTCGACCTGAGACTGTATAAGACTATACTTCATTTGCATTCATACATATCATTCTCATTCGTTTTCTGAAGTAATACCTTACGCTAGTTCTGGAGGCTAAAAAGAAAAAGAAAGTATGAGTATAATCAATTTCTTGTAAAATTTCTTTTTTTTTCACTTAATTTCTTGTAAAATTTACTACGTTTCTAAATTTTGTATTGTTTTAAGTATGTTGAGATTGTGGTTTTTCACGCATACATATGGCTATACATAAAATTTGGATCCTACGGTTAATTACAATTGAATAACGATTTTTCTATTGAATATCTTCTTCTTCCATCATGGTATAGGTGATTCACCTGTTCCAGTTTCAAAATGTTACCAGCGCTTTCTTGGCCATCCCACATTGCTTTTGCCCTTCGATCGATAGTGTATTATTTCATTGGGGGGAAACCTTCTGTCTACCATCCTATTAATATGGTTTCTACTGAACATAAACAATAAATTACTTAACTTTTCTGACCTCACCATATCCAGAATAGACAACAAGCAAACTTAAATATATATACTGGGTGGAGCAGAAACAATTAGACACTCAAACACTTTAACTGCAAATGAAATACTAAATGTGTAAACCACTGTACTTTACAGTGTAAAATAAGGGTAAATAATGTACTGTAAATTATTAACTGTAAATAATTTACAGTGTAATAAGGGTAGGCATTTAGTTTTCAACTCACGTTTTGAAGATAACATTAAGCAAGCTGACCACCATTAGTGGTAAAGCACATTTCTAGAAGTTGCCCATGACTTTCTCAGCCAATCCACTGGAATTTCTTGAGAGAGAGAGAGAGAGAGAGTGAGAGAGAGAGAGTACATACACCATGTACCACACCAGATACATTTTAATGCAGATAGCTCCTTGATATTGTCCTCAAACAGCATTCTAATTAACCATGTGAATTAATTCTAATTAACAGTTTCTAATTAATTATCCCTCTTGGCCGTGGGTGATCCATGGATGTGACAAAATACATGTATACTCACTATGCAAACACAAGAATGCATATGTCTAAAGGTCCCAAATCAAGAAAGTTGCAATAGATAACTGGATATTGTCAGAACATCATATGAATTATTTTTATTTTCAATAAACTTGTAATTTAAAATTTTTATTAACCAGTAAAATAGAGAAGAAATCAAAAGGGGAATGACTAGATTCTTATATCCTATGAATGCCATTTGTACAAAAAATAAAATCACCTTTTTCCTGTCAAAATATTTATGCTATAAAATCTTGGAAAATTTAAAAAGTAAATTATTTAACAATTAAAATAGTGAAAGTGTCATTTTTCCAGAGAAAGAAATAAAGAGATTTTATAATTATCAGGAAAATTGGCAAAACTTCACTAATTTGGAGATGCTGTTAATTTAGTAAACAGGCTAAAAAAATCTTTAAAAAATTATCTTAACCAGCATAGTTGTTTACAAATTTTATTATTACTTCCCTTATTATAGAAAATAAAAAAGGGACAAAAATATTAATAACCTAAAGTAAAATGACCTAATTAGTAAAAATTATAATATACCTGTGACAGAATTATTGTGACCACGGAAAATGCATTCAACAAATGGAGGATTTGATGTAACATTACATACTGAAAGCGTTCCATCAAAAGAAGCACAACCTAGTCGAGATCTATCATTATTTGCAAATTTAATCATAGTTACAGCTGCTGTATGCTGTAAATAAACATGTATATATCATTTCAAATATACTAATTAAACAATTACAAAAACATCATTATAAAATGACATTTCTTAAAAACAATTACTGCTAGGCAATATAAAATTAATAATACTCATCAAGGTAACGAGTAAGTATTTTATTAACTAAAGATGTTTGTAAGTAGGGAAGAGTTTCACTACAGTCTAAAAGACCTATTCTGCAATTTTAGCAACAAATATTAATTTAACAGGTCTGTATCTTATATAATATAAAGGTGGTGGAAACGATCCAACATTTGTTTTTGCAATAATTGTTTAGGCTAATAATAATTAATGTGTTTTATGTTGGCAGAATGTTCATGAATGTTAGTTTCTTCTCTTTCTGAGTGTACTGTTTGTGCATCGTTCCGGGCTGACAAAGGAAGACCAACTGTTGAGCAGCGCGTTGTTTTCTAATGACATAACAACTACGTTGTTTCATTAGACCACTAATGTTCCACAGAATAATGCTCATAAATAAAGGTAGTTAAAGATACAGAAATACAATTAAATATAAGAAAAGATTAGTTGTAGGTGGTCCAGTTTTTCTTTTTCAAATTTTTTATTTTAAATACTACGATGCCCTGGAGTCAAGTGGTTCCTCTACCATATCCTCCAGTATATGTGGCGATGGAGGGGAAATTTTGAAAAATGGGTAGTTGTAGACAACATCCCAGAGGAGGTGGTTGTGTGGGCTCTGTTAACAGGGAGCTTATTAGATGCCTTACCACCAACTGCGTTTACTCCTGTGTGCAAAGGTAAAACTTTAGGGACAGGAACTTTCAGAGGGATCACACTAGTGTTAGTTTCACTAGCTGCAATCACTGACTTCTCATTCATCTTTCTTAACTCAGAAATAGTTGCAGTAAGTGAAGCTACCTTATCAGATAACACATGAACAAGCTTCTTAGTTCACTGCAGGATCTACACTGTTGGTTGTTTGCATTTGCAGAGGCTTTAATTTATGTAACAGCGGCAAAAGAAACGTCTGGTTTAATCAGGTTAAGAGAGTTTTGTACCTTTTTATATTCTCTTTGAGTGACTAGGAAAGTTAGTTTCTGCTCGATACAGATTCTGAGAACTGCCTTTTCTTCTTTAAAAGTTGGGCAATCTATCTTGGAACCAAGCTGCATGTGAGTCACTGCAATTCGTACATTTTTCATCTTCTTGGCAGTTAGTGTCATTGTGGCCATTCTTAGCACATCGAACACAGATCTCAGATTTTGGGCAAGATGTTGTACTGTGACCATACCCTTGGCATCTGAAACATTGCTGTAGGTTGGGTATGAATGGTCATACTCGAACCAAAGTGAGTTATGGTCATTACTCACTAAAATCTTTTCTGGTGGTACCAGAGGATTAAATGTTACTACAAGGAAGGGTGTAGGTTTTCCAATCTGCTCTGCAGTTTCATTATTCGTTTTACTTCTACGACATTTTGGGGATGAAGCTCATAAGCTATTTCAGTGACGTCCATATCCAAAAGATCTCAGCAAAAACTTACTCCCTGGCTGCTATTTAGAGTTTTGTGGCATACCACACTTATTTGTACACCGCCCATATTAGATGCAAGAGAGACTGACTCTGCTCATCATTAAATGTTTCAATCAGAATTGATCCATCTCGTAACTTTCTGATTTTCTTGGAGGAATAATTTGCATCTGTTACTACTTTCTTAATGAGGAAAGGCAAGACCTTATGAAGGGCATCACCTTCCTGATTATTTCTACGAACTGTAAATCTGATATTTTTGTATTGTAGACAAGATATGTAACAAGTAAAAGTATCATCTTCTATAGTATTCTCCTCGTCACACAAAGCTGTCCGAGGCCTTCTCACTAGACTTTGTTTGGTGGTTTTTTTAGATGGAACACCAACCATCAAAGAATTTATTTGTGGACTTGAAATTCTGGTCCCTAAAGTACTGGCAATATCACTCTAGCAGAGGTATGTGTACTGGAGCTAGAGCTAAATACAACTGGGTTTGCCCAGGTGCCCAGAGGACATCATTTGAGACTCACTACATACAGCCATTCACCCATCAGCACGACAGTTTCCACCTTGGGTTACGGTTGCGTTTTGTAAGATGTCACAACACCATCAAGTGTATTAATGTAGGAAGAAACTGTAGGATGTTGTGTAGTTGTGTGAGGCTTTATGTTGTAATTTGTGTAGTGTTCTTGGGTAGTGTATGTGTATTATGTAAAGTGTTTTACAGCTCTGTAAATACTGGAAGAAAAGCTGCAGAGACTAGGGCTGCAGGGACGCCTACCCCCAAAATCTGAAAGAGTAAGACTCCTCGTCAGGGAAAACCAAGTGTTGGATCATTTTGTGTGCCATCTTGTATGTTCAACTGCCTTGCAACTGAATATATATATATCTCCATCTCACTAGAGGATTAACTGAGTATGGATTTTATACATACATATGGATTTTTATACAGTCCATCTAGAACTTACACTTTCTGAGATCACAGTGCCCAAAAGGAGACCAACCGTCAATCAAAATACACATCTGAAATTTGATCAGCCTTAGAACAATGCTTATTAACCTGGGATTAAAGTATACTAAAGGAAGCAAACTGGTTTCAAAGAGTCTGATGTTGCTGTAAAATTGATGCCTCAACCATGAAATAGGAAAGACCAATAGCAGAAACAGGAATAACTTTGCTATACAAAACTTTAACTTGCTTATACATTCTTATTATCAGCTATATCATGCAGTATCCTGATAATAAGAAAAGAACCATAACATTCCTGAATACCAGAAATAGCAAAACCTAAAAGAAGTGTTCAACTGACCTAGATATGATCAGATTTTTTTATAATTTTGATCTGGTTTTGAAGATTTTGCTATCTGACTGAAATATGATGTGGTTTGAATAGTAAAAAAAGTATTATAATACTTATTTTAAATTTTATAATTCATTTTATGAAGAGTATTTTTACTCAGACTATAGCCAATGAAACAACATTTAAAAAGCAGTTTCAGTAAGTGTCAAACTTACGTACGAGTCTTGACACTCCTCTACTTATGGGGGGTATGCAACTGGCAATTCTCTGCAACATCGTTAACAAAATTTAAAAAAAGTAAGTGTCAAACATTAACAATCCTATATTAAAAAATTTTTCGCTTATGTAAGAACACAGTATAATGATAGAATTTCATAATCAATGATTATAGAAGTTAGTGACTCATAATATGGATATAAAATAAAGGTTGAAAAAATTATAATAAAAACCTATATAATACTTGACTCATGTGTACAAGTCAGCTGCCTATTCAAAGCATACCCTTTGTCTCAAACTAATGAAACTGCTCCAGTAAACATTTTGAACTATGAAGAAACCATAGGCTCAAATTGACTCAAGACACAGATAAATAAATCTTAGATAATTGGGAATTTGATCATCTAGAATTTTATAGTATAGAAAACAAATTTAGCACATTAAAAAACAAAGTACATTACATAAATTTTTCATGCTTCTGTCTATAAAATATAATTTAATATTATGACACAAAATAATAAATTTAACAGATAAAACATGTGTATTTAAGACTTCCACTAAAATCAAATTAATTTTTTCAACTACCTGATCAAATATATGGTGAACTCCAACAAATGCATAATTTTCAGCAATAGTATTACCGCCAACAATAGCTCTAGATGCTTCAGCTTCTTTAGTTGGTACAACACCTTCTGATAACGGTTCCTTATTACTATCCTGACTTTCCCAGCCAATACCACCAACACAGTCTGGTGATTCACTAACCTGTATTTAAATAAAACAAAAAAACAAACTGTTAAAATTTCTTGATAACAATAAAATTAATGAGATTTCCAGGACTAAACAATAAACAATTATTAAAAAAATACTTCTTTCTGGTGGAAGTATGGTAAGAATACAAACAAACTTTATTTTGATCATCAATACTAAAACTAGTTGAATTATTACAGATTGCTTTAAGTAACAGCCCTAATTTACTGCATGAAATGGAATCCTCAATCAAAATTTCATAAATGTATGATTTGCAAATTGTTTAAATTTTATTTGTTTCATTTTTAATGATCTTTTAATAAAATGTTTCCTTAGTGATTAATAATATATATTAGTAACTATATATTAGTAATATAGTTAAAAGAAGAGACAGACTTATAGGCCACATACTAAGGCATCCTGGAATAGTCGCTTTAATTTTGGAAGGACAGGTAGAAGGGAAAAATTGTGTAGGCAGGCCACGTTTGGAGTATGTAAAACAAATTGTTAGGGATGTAGGGTGTAGAGGGTATACTGAAATGAAACGACTAGCACTAGATAGGGAATCTTGGAGAGCTGCATCAAACCAGTCAAATGACTGAAGACAAAAAAAAAAGAAAAAAAAAAGTGATTAAATTACAAAACACTTTACGCACACAGAGATAGGTAGACCCTCCATCTGAAATATCAAAGAAAATTCCTCATGAGAATTGTTTAAAATTCTATTTATATTTTAACTTGAAATTTTTGTCAAAAATACATCCTCAAATACTAAATCATAAAAAAAACTTTGTCAAAATAGTGGGCGAGGAGGAGAATTCCAATTTAACATGAGAAAAACAATATCTAAGAAAGCTTTTACTAATAAAATATGATTGCAAATCACACAAAATTTTTACTTGCTATCCTGGCAGACCAAGAGATACATCCTTTTTTTATTTGAATAGTTAATAAAGAACTAACAATGATTTTGAAGTTTAAACTGACATTATAGATATTAAATAATCATTCGAGGATCGGCTTTTTATGAGGTTAAAGGTGATAATAAAGAAGAAATAAGTAAAATTATTATCGGTACAATATTATTATCGAAGCAATATCAAGTAACAAGTTTTTGGATATTACAGATTTTTACGATAAATGTTATGATATAATAGAAGATTATTTCATTAAAGATTTTAAGTCATATAAAGATGATATTGCTCAGTTCCATTCAAATTTTCAATATATAAGTAGTATGAAAACCTCATATACGGGCATTACATTAAAAACGGTGACCGTATATGCGTAACTTATTCACTACATTAAAGAACGAATAATGCATTATATGTTCTTTAATGTATTGAATAAGTTACGCACATTTGGGCTTTAGTAATACATTAAAAACTGTGCCCATATATGAGGTTTCTTTTCACGAACGCTGATTTGTCCCCCCCCCTGCAGATAGCCTGCCAATTTAGCCTCCCCCACCATGTTTTGGTTCCGCCAATTTTAAATCCAAATATTTTAAAATGTAAAAAATAGGGCGTAACTCGAAAACGGTGCGTCCTAGCCCATTTTTAACGCGATTTTGAAAGGCTTAACCGAAAGGGTACTTTCCGATTTCTTGAATCTATTGCCGGTAGTTTCATTCGGCCAAGTCCACCCGCTCACGAGTTACACCCTCTTCTCAACAATTTTTGAAATTCATGCTGAGATGAATTGAAAACGTGCTTGGTTAACAGTTTTAATCACTTTTAAATTAACTTTTTAAATTGGACATAATTACTTTCAGCGAAATCATGATTGTGCCAGTATAACAACAATAATACATCATTATTCAAATTATTTTCATTATAATAAGAGCAAGAATTTTGACGAATTGACAATCACAGTAAATTAGTATTTTGTTACAAAAATCTGTCCAACAAGTATGATTTTACACATTATAACATTTTTACACAATATAAATGATATTGAACAATTGTATAAAAAATATACTTCTAATCCATTTACTATGCAATTAATGTGTGAATATAATAAAGATTTTACTTCACGCGAAAAATTTTTTTATAAATCATCAAATTTGAAAAAGTAAAACTTCTCGTAGAAAATAAGTTGTCTATTGAAAGCGCTTTTGATGATTTAATGGAACAATATTTTGAAATGAAACACAAACTAAATAAAGAAATATCTGTTTCTGAATTGATGTTGCATATTCAAATACCACATAAAAAACAAGTATTGGGTGGTTCTTTAATAAAACACTCGTGGAATGTTGGTGAAAATGTTTGTAGATATTTATCAATTTTTAATGGATATGAAAGATGTGGTATTTAACGCTATAAGATTACAAGTTGAAACATATAAAGAAAACAATATTAAATATTATAAAATGCGATATTAAATATTATATTATAAAGTGGGTGATAAATGCGATTTTTGTAAAGTTAACTTGCACAGCAGCACTCGATTTGCTTTAAATGTATGTGAAAATCCAACCGTTTTGAATGAACAATATTTACAAGCCTATGAAAGAATTAATGAATCTTTTGAAAGATTTATTTAAATGGGAAGTGGATGGGTTATGAATAAAATATTAAGCTTGGATCTGTCAATATCAGAATTCGATCCATTATACGGTGGTAATATTACATATTTACAAACACCAAAAGTTCTATCAAATAAATACGCTATAATAAATTTACAAAATGTTCATTAAAAATGTTTTTATGGTCAATTCTAGCACATATATTCGCTAGCAAGAAAAAAAAGTATCGTGTTGCAGTATATAAACAATTTGAAAATCGATTAAACATGAAAGGAATAGAATATCCTGTTTGTGTTAAAGATACTGATAAATTTGAAGCATAAAACCCAAATATTGATGTAAATGTCTTGTGTTATGATATCGAAGATGACAAAGAATCGTTTAATCCTAATGATGTATATATAAAACGTGAATAATAATCGAAAAAATGGCGTTGGGTTATTGTTATTTACCGATGTTAAATTAATTCGCTCCCATTATACTCTAATAAATATGGACAAACGAATATAATGGTTTATCAAGGATGATGAATGGTAATAAAAAAAATTTAGAAAATGCGAATATTGCCCCTATTGTTTGTATTGTTTTAAATCTTGGTTACGGGAAAGAGAAGCTAAAGAAAAGCTTGCAAAACATATTGAAGATTGCAAACAAGGAAACGTTCAGAGAATTACAATGCCAAAGGAATGGATTGGTGTAGGATAGAATCGTAGACGACGAAATTAGTACCGTTTAAAGACCATTCTTCAACATTACCAGTGCCGTTTGTTATATATGCAGATTTCGAATCGTTTATAATTCCAAACCATATTGCAAACCCCGAACCGGGTACTAGTAATACTACAAAAACAAATACCCATAAACTATCTGGATATTGCTATGTAATTATCGACGAAATCCGTCATGTTGTCGAATCGAAATTAAACAGGGCCACTACAGATGATGACAAGGTAGTTGAAAAGTTTCTCATTTATTTATGTACTAAATGCGAATATTTCAAAAAGGAATTATCAACTAATAAAGAGTGTATTATGAGTGAAAATGATCAAAAAAATTTGAAAATGATACAAAATGTTATATGTGGAGATGCGATTAAAAAGGAGAAACGTGTAAGACACCATTCACATACAAGTGGCAAATTTATCGGGCCGGCCCATGAACAATGCAATTTAAATTGTAAACACGCAACATTTATTCCAGTTGTATTTCATAATTTACGCGGTTACGATTCACATCATATTGTATTGGCGCTAAATGAATTGAAGGATAAATTTGAAATTTCTTGTATTGCAAACAACAGTGAAAAACTTGTATCTATAACAATCAAGAATGAAATATCATACCGATTTATAGATTTGTACCAATTTCTATCTTATAGCTTAGATGAATTGGTGTAAAGTTTATTTGATCATTGTCATATATATGGTATGAATAAGAAAAGTTTTTTTACAAGAACATATAAATTATTTTTAAAAAATATACAAAGAAATTGCGAATAAAAGAAAAAACAAATGGAGTTGTTTAATATATTGTGATCTCTCGAAAAGGTGTTTATCCCTGTACATATATTACATCGGCATCTGTTTTCAATGAAATGCAATTACCAACCATCGAAGTGTATCTCTAAATCATCATAAAACGTGTTTTATGATGAAGACAGAAACATCTCTGAATATGATTATAGACATGCGCAAAACGTTTGGAATAGTTTTAAAATTAAGACGCTTGGTCAATACCATGATTTCTATATGAAATTGGACGTTATGCTGTTGGCTGATGTATTTGAAAATTTTCGGAATAGAATGATTCACACAAACAATTTGGATCCCTGTCATTATATATCGGCTCCACATTTATTATGGTTTGCAGCACTCAAGGCGACAAAAGTACAATTGGAACGTATTACAGACCTCGCTATGTATTTGTTTTTTGAAAAGGGCATTCGCGGTGGGGTATCGTTGATTCCCAACCGTTATGCAATGGCAAACGATCCCAATATAGACAACTATGATGAAAATAAACCGACGAGATTCAATAAATCCGATGTCCGATCTCTTTATGGAAAATGTATGATGGAACCGTTGCCAGTAGATGAATTCAGTTGGTGTAATGAAAATGATCTCAAATATTTGTTTACAAATGTGCAAAATGTAAAAGACGATGAGGAAATTGGTTATATATTGGAAGTTGATTTAACATACCCTCAACACTTGCACGAAACACATAGAGATTATCCACTTGCGCCAGAGAGAAAATCCATTGACAATAATATGCTTTATCCATTTCTTTCGGATGAAAAACGTGCACCGTATATAAAACTAATGTGCACTTTGCAAGATAAACACAAATACGTCTTACATTATAGAACGTTAAAAATTTTATATTCAACAGGGAATGGTGATGACGAAAATACACAGAGCCGTCAGTTTTAGGCAATTTCCGTGGTTGAAAGATTACATTTGGAAAAATTTCATTGCATGGCGTTGCGCAGATCATCCGATTGGAAAAAAGTCTATAAACTATTAATCAACAGTCTTTATGGTAAAACAATTGAAAATGTAAGAAAGCGAATCGATATGCAATTAATCAACAATAAATAAAAATTTTAAAAATTAAACGCCAGCCCGAGAGTAAAACATTATTACATTTATGGAAACAATGTGGTTGGAATAACAATGTTGAAAAAAAATTAAACAAACCCATATATGTAGGTTTAACGGATTTGGCAAAACTAATCATGTACGATTATCATTATATCCACTTTTTACCTAAATATGATCATTAAAACATAAAACTGCTAATGACAGATACAGATTCGTTATTATACTTAATAGTGCCAACAAAACAGGAACATTTTGATACACCAAAACGATTGATCAATATACTCTATAAAACAAATATATTCGATTGATCAATGTAAAAAAGCTGTTTCTCCATATGGTGACAAAAGATTCGTATCGGAAAATCTTATAAATACACTCCCATATGGCGATAAAGAAATTGATGAATATTTATTGAAAAAGAGAAAAATTTAATATGCAACATCAATACCACATGTAAAATCTACATCATGGTAATTATGACCATTGGCCGTTTTTCTCATACCCTTGTATATTATATAAAAGTCTTTAGAATTGTTAATTTCATTTAAATCTGACAGTGTAAGATCATTGAACCTCTGCGGTAAAAATATTTTTCCAAATTCTTCAATTGTAGCAATAATAGAATCACCATTTTTTGTTTTTAGAAACTCTACTTTTTGAATTCGATAACGCCTATTTTGCATCATTTCATTAATTTTTATAATATTGTTGCAATAATTTAAATTATTCAATTTGTCGAAAATATTAGACATTTTTACTTGGTCTATATAAAAAGTAAAATTATTTAAAATTGGTATTTTATTGATGTAACATTTTTTTTCTATTCACACCCTCCAGTAATTGAGTATTAATGTCAATAAAAAGAGCAACACCAATAGTGAAAGAATCGCCATTCTATATATGCAAATGCAAAAAATAAAATTGAATAAAACATTCAAAACTACATCGCTCAAATCGATCCAAGAATTGTACGTTTTATCAAAACCCAACCATTTCACATAGGCTTTGTCGCCTTTTAGTCGTAAAATTTTCTCAATTTGGTATACGAGGTGTGATAAAAAAATACGGTGAATAATTTTTTATTAAAAAAAGTAATAAGGTTTCACAGAATTCGATTTAATCTCCTTCAAACTACTGTCCTTGTCTAGCAATGCACTTATCCCAACGTTGATTCCATGACTGGAGGCATTTCTGGAAGCGTCTTTCGGAAGGGCTTTCAGCTGCTCGGTCGTGGCCCTCTCAATGTCAGCAATGGTGTCAAAACGTTTTCCTTTAAGCACAGTTTTAATTTTTGGGAAGAGCCAAAAGTCGCATGGTGCTAAATCCGGTGAGTATGGCGGATGTGGACAGACAGGAACACTTTTTCGGCCAAAAACTCGCGAATGAGAAGCGAGGTGTGACACGGCGCGTTGTCGAGGTGAAGAAGGAAGCCATTGGTCCATTTTTCTGGTAGCTTTCTTCGTACGTCGTTTCGCAAACGTTGCAGTACACCCTTACAAAATTCAGAGTTTACAGTTGTTCCCCTTGGAACGAACTTTGATCACACTATGCCCTCACTATCGAAAAAAACAACGAGCATGAACTTGATGTTGGATTTTGACTGTGACGTGCCTTTTTAGGGCGAGGAGATGAACTGGTTTTCCATTGGGAACTTTGCATTTTGGTCTTGGTCATAGCCATAGACCCAACTTTCATCTCCAGTTACAATTTTGGCCATGAAGGCCGGATCTGCATGAACTCCGTGCAAATTGACACACGATTTTCAAAATCCATGTTACGCGACAGACACGATAAACACAACCTCACTCTAGCGGCTCTGGCAGCTGACTGGCAAGCTCGAACGTGTTACAACTTGTCCCTGCCTGTCTCAGTTGATCACACTATTGGACAAATTACAGCATATGGATGTAGCGTCGGCAGTTGCCGCCATAAAAATTCATTCACCGTATTTTTTGATCACACCTCGTACATCTTTATGTTTGATTTTTTATAGTTCTCCTTTTATGACTTCGTTTCGGGAATCAATTAGTTCATAGATAACAGGATTGGATTCACTATCTACTGTATGAATTTTAAATATTTCATTTGGTCAATTTGGTAGCCCTTTTCAAATACTTTTTTATATTTACTTATACGAACACTGTCGCCTACATTAAATTTAATTTTTACAACTTTTTTCTATCGTATTTTTTATTTAAATTTTCCAACACTTGCGCTTCGTTCGTGTTTACATCTTTGGGTTTAAATAATGTAGCCGAATGTATAGAATTATTGTATTCGTCTAAAAGTGTTTGCAAAATATCTATCCATTTATAGTTGCCATACTCTGTAAATTTAGTCCACATTTTTGTTTTCAACGTTCTATTGAAACGTTCAATAATGGCGGCCTTTTTATCTGAATGAGTGGAATAATGATTTATGTTGAATTTTTTCAACAAGGTCTTCACATGTGGATTGTAAAATTTCTTCCCCTGATCTGTTTGAAAATGTTTCATTTTATGTCTTTTCAATATCGGTTCCAAAGCAAACGCGCCTCTTTACCCGTTTTGTTCTTTAACGGTACACCATATGCAAATTTGGTAAAACAATCAATTATAGTCAATAAATATTTATAACCTTTATTCGATCGAGAATAAGGAATCATTTCAACTATATTCGCTTGTACTAGGTCGTCTAGACCCTTTAATTCCGTCTTTCTATTACGATAATTACGTCTAGTTGGACTGTGCAATTCAATTGCTAAATCACTTTTAATAGACATTCTAAAAAAAGAAATGGAAACAATAATTTACTCGTCTTGTACTTTTGGTGTTGTAATATTCAACGTATTGAAAGGTTTTTCATACAATTCCATCTTTTCTATAGATTCATCAATTTCCATATTTATATTAAAATGATTACCTTTTCTTTTAAATTTCGATTCTTTAAAAGTAAGGTTAAAGAATCGTACACTATTTGGATCTTTTAATTTTTTATAGACAATTTTAAAATTGGAATACATCTTTTCAAGTTTATTCAACGTTTCTTCTAGAATTCTATATTGAACATGAACAAAATAATATTTAAACTTTTCATCCTTACTTTTGTCTAAAATTACAAGACAACTGTCACTTTCATCGTGTGGATAAAGTGACGATAAATATGGGGTGGCCATTGTTTTAATTTTCTTTACATTACCATTCAAATTCGTGAATTTGCAACTTGCGTTTTAAAATTACATCTTCAAGTCTATTATTTTCAATTTCCAATTGTTTTTGGTTATTTTCTATATATTCCAATTTTGAACGCAACTGAGCAATATCATCGTTATACGACTTGAAATAATTAATAAAATACTCTTTTATAATTTTATAGGGGTTTTCATAGAATTCTATAGAAATCCAACAAGCTAAATTTAAAATTAATTCTTCCCTTAAATAAGTACCAGAAATTATTAAATCAAGTGGATTTCTACCTTTTGAATCGACTTTATATAAATTATTTTGGGGGAGTGAATTTGCACGACCAAATGATTCTATTAATTCTTTAGATTCTTTATTACGAAACTATTTTTTAAATTCTTTCCCACCATCTTTACATAATTTTTTTGCATTAACAAAATCTGTATTTGTGTCTATAATTATCTTAAAATCACCAAATATAGCATATGAAAAATTGTCTTTTAATTGTTCATAACAAACATTTAATTAAACTTGTGATTTTGTTTCTATATAAAAATAAAATTTTTCCATCAAGAATGTAATATTATTTTAAAAATATTTTCAACTTTTTACAAAATTGCAAAAATGTCTAACATTTTCAATAAGGTGAAAAGTTTAAATTTAACCAGAAATTACTAAATATAATGGATTTTGTAATGGATTTGTACCCTTTGAAGCGACTTTATATGACTTATTTTGCTCCCGCAAATCTGCGGGACAATTATTCTAAATTTAATGGATTTTAAAATATTATTTAAAATTGCAAAAATGTTTATGAAAAAATGTTAAAAAACAGGTTTTTCGACAACTTGACAATATTTGTGTAAAAATGTACTTTCAATAGTCTATTTGAATTACAAAAAATTCACTTTACATATAGAACAAGAAATTGTTTTAGCGTTTTATTTGTAGTTTTGAATGCAATGTTGTAGTATGCTTTTTTACTTATTAGAAGTATTTTAAGTGTTGTTAATGTACACGTTATGAACGTCTGGTTTAGTTCTTTTTGTGCTTTTCACAATGAAATCTGAATAGGTGTGTCTATAAGTGTTCATTTGTATCTATTTGCTTCAGCTACATAATTTATTTTGTGTAGTTGTATAAGTATAGTTCTGGAAGTTTTTGTTGTATGGGATGATTGAAAGACATGATTGAATGTGTCAGTTCTGATAATTTTTGTGGATTTTCAATACAAGCCTGAGTTTATGACTAGAGATTGTGAAGTCAAAGTTTCTGCTATTTTTAATTTTTGTAATTGGTATTGAAGGGTATGCTTTGGTAAATTTTGTTGGTGTGTGTGCATGTGTGTATGTGAATGCACGAGTTGTATACAATGCCTGGTATTTCCACTGAAAGGATTATGACATCAAAGTAAAAAAAAACCCTTTGTGTTCTTATTTAATTGATTTAAATATTTGTCTTTGTGTTGACCTATAACGATGTAATCATCTTTTATGAAGTCCCTTGTCTTGGTTCTGATATCCGTTTTAGAATTTTAGTTATTTGATAATGAATGCTGAACAGGTACTAATAATGAATACTGAGTAACAACGATGCTGTAACAAGTTATATCTGCTTTAAAGTATATACAATTTTATTTACAAAATCTTGAAAGAAATAAAAGTTATAAGCGTACAATAAAAAATCATTGAATAAACACTAATTATATGTTATTATTTGTTATCTGTGCTACAAATAATCTACAGTTAAATGATGTGGCTGTCTTCATAGTATAGTCAACTGTAATATTGATTGTAAATACTCTACAAATTTCATTTATCAGTAAATTACATATTACAATTTGAAATACTTATTTGTTTTAGATTTTGTTTTCTTAACCTTAATGATTCAGATTTAATTAACCTGTTAAATGGTAATTTAAAATACTCATTAGTAAGAGATGTTTGACTATTTAAAAAATAAACTAACATAGATTCTGAAGGAAAAATAAACAGAATTAATTTATAATAACATAGCAGATTTATATATTTCACAAAATACATAAATTTATACAGTTTGTTAAGCATAAATGGAAAACTAATTTTTCAATAATTTAAACTAAACACACATTCTGTCACTTGTTTAATAAAATATTATAATATACTAAATAATAAATGTAAGTATAAAAAACACATTATTACATACACTCACTCTACTGCTGCTTCTTGCACTGAAACTACGGCTATGCAAACTAGTCTGATCATATGAAGTGCCATATCGCTGTTGTAACAACTGTGCTCTTATACGAAGATACTGCTTTCTGGTAGCTGATTCCTATTAAAAACACAAAAACAAAAAAACACAAATTATCTCACCCCTGATTAAAAGAAAATAAATAAAACTTTACTGCTTTAAAAAGAAGTAAACCGGCCTATAAAGATATAAAGACTAATCTAAATGTAGAGAAAAATTTGTATCCCTAATCCTTGAATGCAATGAATACCTTATGTTACAAAGTAACAAGAATTTGAATGGGATGTAATAATTGGTCATAGTATGTAGCCTAATTTCAAACTATTTCTTAAGATCATGTTTTACTGGTTTAGCAAACCATCGGAGTATCTGAGGAGGTGCTAAGGTGTAAAGGATTTCATTCAACTACATAAAATGTAGAATATAAACCCAAAATATACTAAACAGTCCATGTGGAGGTTTATAAGGGTGCTAGATTGAAAATACAAAGACAAACTACAATACCACCAAAAAAAAAGATTTTACCCCCAAACTCAATTCTGCTGAAATGGGCAAATTAAGAATTATCTAGTAAGTGGATCAGATAATATTTAGGGTGCTAAATATTATATTTTTTATACATATTTTATGGCATAATATTAATCTGGAAAACATATAATTTCAATATGATTCCGACTTCATCTTCACTGTATTTTTGCTACAGACTCAAATTACAGGTAAAAAATGTGTAAATTATGGAAAATTATTCAAAAGCAGAAAAATTATTTGCTAATGATAAAAAAAGTCATATAAAAAGCCTTTGGCAAGAAAGACTTTGTTAGTAACAATCTGATCGTAATAAACTGAACTACCAATACTTCTCCGATAGTGACTTTGTATTCAATCTACGCTCATCAAGTTTGAGTGACTCTGATATTTTAATTCCTTCTGTACTAAACATTAATTAACTAAATAGAATGTACTGTTTGTATTTTGTGCTCGAGGTTGAGTTTGTTTTTTTCTGTGGAAAAGTTATAGATTTTGATTGATTTTACACTGTATTGTGCAGTTTTCAATAGTTAATTAATCTGTGTATTCTTTTTTCTCATCAGATAAGTATTGAAGACATTTTTTATGTTTGTTTAAAACTTTTTAAATTGAAAGAGGTTGATTTAAATATTTGTCTTTGTGTAGAGTCCAATTTTGTTTTCAGATAACAATTTATTATTTATCTGGTCATTTATTAAAGTTTATGTGGCCTTTGTTGTTGACCTATAATGGTGTAATCATCTTTGAAGTGCTTGTCTTGGTTCTGCTATCTATTTTAGAATTTTAGTTATGACTGATAATGAACGCTGATAATGAATATTGACTGACAATGAATATTTACTTTAACAAGTTATATCAGCTTTAAAGTATATGCAAATTTATTTATCTTGAAAGAAATAATGGAAAAAGTGCTACAGAGTTATAATCATTGTATAAACACTAAAAAAATAAAACCCAACCAACATGGCTGACACATGTGGTGTACGCAAAATTTCTACTAAGAAAACTTATGCAACCCCACATGTGTTAAATGCGATGGTATGGTTTCATGCAAAGTATGTGATGCTAAAAAAACAAGAAATTAATCATTTTATAGCTGAATGCGAGAAACGAGAAAGAAGGTCATGTAAAAACTGTGATGGTAAGTTTATAATACAAATTCCAATGCCTGAAATCAAAGCAAAATTATTCTAAAGGACATTCTGATCATGCTTTTACAAAGATGTGTGAGGAATTATTGCAGAGGATGGAAATCCAGCAACAAGTGTGGTTTGTATTCTTCAAAAAACTGTGAAGAATCTAGCTACAGATAAAGTTATGCTAATTAACAGTACTGTGGAAGAACTCCCACAAAGAGAAGAAGGAAAAAAATATCATCATCCCAGGAAAAAAGGAAGAAGCTGATGATAAGATCGATGAGAACAGAAGTTAAGAAAGTCTTGATCATAAGAGCTTCTGAAATTATTGAAGAAATAAAAAAGATTTGTTTAATTAAAAGGAAAACTGAAGGCAAAATAAGACCTGTAAAAGTCGTAATGTTAGATCCTATTTATACTAAACATGAATTAAAAGAAAACAAAAAACTGAAGGAAAATGCCAACTACAGAAGAATATACATAAATTAAGATAAAATTCCAATTCAACTACTAGAAACTCATAGGATGAAGGTTGAACTGAAGGTTAGAATGGAAAAGGGAGAGTCCAATCTTGCTAATAAATATTCCTAAAATTATAAAAAAAAGCTGTAGATTAGAACCCTTTATAACCCTGAGAAGGTTAGTATCCTAAGAACTTGGTTACTAAATGTGCTTGGAAACTTGGGATATGCTGTATGTTAATATTAGAAGCCTCAAGAATAAAGTAGATGATCTGAAAACAATCATATTCAACAAATCCCGATATAAATGTTTTAACAGCGACCGTCTATATTCTAATGGGGCTGATACTATCCTTTACAATAAAAGATTTTCATTCATGCAGGGTTCATGATTGGGGTACAGATGTATCTATTTATGGGAGGGATTCATGTCTGGTCGAGCCTGTGCTTAACAAATGTTTAGATAACAACAACTCCCTTGGATCAGACTGATGAGTGAAGATCTTTTTATATGTGGATTATACAGGCAACCAGACTCTTGTATAAACTCATTTTTTTCAAAATGTAAGACCTGCTATATGTAAAAATCTATTTATCAGGGATATTAATATTGACATGTTAAAAGATAACAGCAACATTGGACTATTGTGAGATAATCGATAGTAATGGTTTCAGGATATCAAATATCCTGATAAAAATTGTACAACCAGAATCTATCCTCTAACATCAGCTGGGTAAAATAAAAATAAAAAAGCAGGTAAATAAAATATAAACATAAAAAAATAGGAAATAATAGAATATTACATACATTATTCACTATGACATGAAATAATAATATAAATATTAATTGAATAAGGTAACTGATATTCCTATAAAACCATATTTCTATAATGTTAATCTTACCTCTCCTTTTGCATATTCTCTTAGCAGCTGGTTTCTTCTTCTAATATACAGAGTACCTTTAAAATAAAAGTAAACATAGTTTAAACTAGGTAAACGGGTAAACAAATGAAAAATTAAACATTTAAAATGCTGCTCATGGAAAAAATTATGAAAGCATAACTTCTTAACAATTTCTATTATAAGAACTCACTTTTTATGAATACATTAAGCTTCTATATAACAAACTCATTTATTTTAAAGAAAAATTGATCAAAACTGGTTAATAACTTGAAGAGAAATGTTATTTTTTTACTGATATTACAGCATTTAAGGTAGAAAAATCTTAGATTTATGTTAAATACTTCTCTTGTGGCCTATTCATCCACTCTTTAAAGCAAAATTTGAGAAAATTAGATAGTAACTTTACAAACAGTAACACTATTATCTATCATCTAATAAAACATTAAATAATTAGCCTATTTTATCTTTGTTTTTTTAGTACTTTGAAAAGTACTTTTATCGAATACCGGTGCCCCCTCCACTTGTTTACTTCAAATCTGTGGCTTTTTTATCGAATTTCTTTATTCATTGCTTTTATTCCGCCCTTCACCAATCCCCAAAGCATTCAATGGTATGAGTATGAGCACTGACTGTGAGGATCAACAAAATGTTGCTGATGATTCACAGTATAATGGCGAAAAAACTCTTTTCATTTCCAGTGCATCGGTTTGGTACGCATGCCAGAAATCCATGTACAACATCTTCCCGTCATTAACCATTGTCTTTGTTGGCATTCAGTAAGATTTAAACCGATCAGTCAGCAAATTTCACAATGAAACACTCAACATTTTCACGACAAATGCTGCCGAAAAATCACTGTTATGGGTAGACGCGATCAGCATGATGTTGAGAACAGCGTCTTACCTAGTCTGATGACTCTCAATACCAAGGGTAACATCGATATCATTTCTCCCCAATTTTATCTAGCTTGTAATATTCAATATAGCCGATACATACTTCTCTAATGAAATTATCCTTATCGAATTCTCATTCGGACCCTTACCCGTTCAACAACACTTACTAGTTCAAATGACCATGTATATAGAAAACACATGACAATCATGTAACTGATGTTTAAATTTTACAGATGCGCATATTGACTTTCAACCGACAAGTACGTTTGTTGCAATGCCAAACAACACTGTCAGTTTCATAAAGATGCACAGCGTGTCCATTGTGACATGTCCTGATTCCCAGTAGAATGCGCAGAAAGTCGATTGTATCCTGTTTGTTTGAGAATTACAAACATTCATGTCAAACTAGTGGCAAAATTAAATTGTTTTCACAATAAACACATACAACCGACTCTAGGTAATCGATTCAATACATTAACTGAATTTACTTCACTGTGACAACAATTTTACTCTTATTTTATCTCTTTCTGTTAGAGGTCTTTTATCAAATAACATTCCTAAATTGTTAAAAAAAAATAAATAGAGTATTTAAACAAATAATCAGTGGCGCTGATATTGGATTCAAGTAGCCTTTGAAGTTTGTTACCAAACAGGAGACTTTTTATTTTATTTTTCAATGTAAGTCAAACAGGTGATAACTGAGGTAAACTATATTGTTAATACAGCAATCGCAAGTTAACTGTTTTCACAGAAAATCAGTGGAAAAACAATTGAAATTATCAAATAGAAGTTTTAAAAATACCTTAAGATAAAGTGAAAGTCATAACTTTCTTGTTTTTGTTTTAATATTTTTACTTATAGTCAAATCAACAATTAAGTCATTAGCAACTTATCAGTGTAATATAACTGTATCAGTAAATGTGTAAGTCTTGAATAAATTCAGGCCGATCATTCCTGAGATGCATGGTTAACTGAAACCTAACCACCAAAGAACACCGGTATCCATGATCTAGTATTCAAATCCAAATAATAGCAACTATCTTTATTGGGATTTGAACCTGAGAATTCTTGTCTTTGAGATCAGTTTATGATGAGTTTACTACTAGACCAAACCCAGTGGGTTCATAGTTTTGACTTACCGTCTTAATGTAAAAAAAGATAAGTAGCATTATTGGAAAGACTATAATATGTTTCTGCCAACATAATACCCTAAATCCAACTGATAGATCAATGTTCTATTTTCATAGTCAAATATTTACAGGAATAAATTTTTAAATGAGTTTTTAAAAAAGTAAATTTGTAAATAGCTGCCAAAAATGACAGCTATTTTTGTTTTAAGCCTCACGCTATTTTTCGTGTTTGTAATTACCTACGATTTTTTTAATTACTCATTACTTGGTTAACCTAGGCATTTTCAATAAATTGCACTGTGTTCGATACATTCTGGCCTATAAATCAAAGCCTTATTTACCTACCTATTATGATTTTATTCATGTACGCTTTGCAGCCCAAAGTTATCAAATACGATTTAACAAAATTCAGTTTTCGTAGGGATTTATCAAAGAAGGAACGGTTTCTCAGCCTCAATTTTTTCTGTGCCTTTATGTATAAGAGCTTACCCTTTAAAAATTTAATTTTTTTCAATTTTTCAGCTGCAATATTGGGCACCAAATAAAAATCTGAAAATTGCACACATAAAAGGTGTCTATGGTATCAAACTATAATATAAATTTCAACTTTGAGATTCAATTCAAAATAAGTATAAAAAATTGCTTGAACATTGTACAGATTTCTAAGAATTCTCACATTTATCATCATGAAAGGCCATTGAATTCTCAAAAAGTGGTGTTTGGTGTGTGATTTCATGATAAGAGAGTGGTTGGATTCATATTTTCAAAGAAACATTAACTACAAATTATTATAAATTTCATGACTGCTTAAACTTAAAAATGAAACTGCTAGTTACAGCAAGCAAATTGATTATGAAGTTCTGCGAATTTTTCGATAACTGTAATTTTCCAAGTTATATGGCCTGCATGGTCTCCAGATCTCTCAACACTATTTTTTTATCTATGAGGATATTTGGAGGGTATTGTTTTCAAAAATAATGTGCACACTTTGGATGAATTGAAGAAATGATTGAAGAAACATCTCTAACATTAGTGCAGCAACTCTAGTGAAAGTTGCACTGAATATGAAGAAATGAGTTGATGCTTCTTTTATCAGTGTTTAAGGTGGACATTTTGAATATTTGACATGTTACGGAAAAAAACTAAAAAGTATGGTCTGTTTAGTTTCAAGTTTGATGTAATTAAATTACTTTGTAGTTAAATAAATAGCTTATTTTACACCCAAGTTGCACGGTCTATTGAACATACACACAACCCCACTTTCATTTTCTCTCTCTCTATATATATATGATTTTGATACACCTTATTATGATGTTATGGTTATGGTATGATGTTACTTAATAAAATCATAACCAGGAAGTTAAGATTCTAAATTTTTGTGGATTAGTGAGGCTTTATTGCTTATAATAAATAACTGAATTAAAAAATAAAAACCAGGGTACTGATGATGTCAAATGTATAATGGAAAGGTACAAACTATTCACTGGTTTTCTATTATTTGTTCATTACTTTTTTGTTTCCCAGTGAAAGGAAGGTATATATGCATTGGCTTGAATACACATAGAATTGCGGTACTAAACTAGCTAACTTTGAAACATAAGCAACAATTTTAATGAATGAGGAACAAACCCTTTGCCTTAATTCCACAAGTGACATTAGGTACATGAATTGAAAGAAAAAAAATCATAAGGCTTTAAAAATATTATTTAGTATATAAACAGGTCAAATTGTGTTAATATGTTTTTAAATATAACTTGGTTTTAAAGTATATGGAATTATTGTGCTTCTGAAATAATTGTTTGATGCTAATAATCCAGCTACTTTGTCAGTAAAATTGGAGAAGTTATTCCAACTCATTTATTTTATATGCATAATTTGTGGAGCTATAATTACTTAGAAGACAATCATATTAATTAGTATTTATAAGGTTTCCATGACTGGTTCTAATAATTTACACATAAACAAATAGTTTATATATATATATGTATATAAAAATATATGTATATGTTTTATATGTAAAACTGTTATCTGTTTTGACTAAATGATAACACCTAAGCTAAAAAAATCAAAACACAATTACGTAGATTTCATAAGAAAGCTACCTATTGTAATGGGTACTATGATTCAACTTCCTTTCTTTTTTCCTGTTTAGCCTTCGGGAATTACCGTTCAGGCATTACTTCAGAGAATGAATGAAAATGATATGTATGAGTGTAAATGAAGTGTAATCTTTAACAGTCTCAGTTTGACAATTCCTGAGATGTGGGTTAATTGAAACCCAACCACCAAAGAACACCAGTATCCACGATGTAGTATTAAAATACATATAAAAGTAACTGCCTTTACTAGAACTTGAACACTGGAACTCTCGACTTCCAAATCAGCTGATTTGGGAAGTCGTGTTTACCACTAGACCAACCTGATGGGTTTAAGATTCGACTTCTGTAAAATTTCAACGTAACTTCGCACTTCACATCGCCCAGATCCCAAAACCACCATCAGTTCAAAAGTTTATATATCATACTATTAATATATAAAGACAAAAATATCAGTCGAGTTTCTTTAATGGGCAAAATCGGACCATTGGGGTGAAAACTGGTGGGGGGGCTTTTTTGATAAAACAAAATATCGCTATAATTCTCTTAAGTAAAATATCGAATTTGTTTTAACTTCCTATTATTCTTTGGATATGGGCCTATAACTTATGTAAATAAAGTTTTTTGATATTATCAATCATTGGCGTGGCGAAAGGGATATTTTTATACTATAAAGGTACTTGCCAAACATTGGTGATGAGATGATGTACGGGCAAAATATCCTTACATTCTATTATCCAAGATTTTTTTATAATTTTATTTTTTAGATCTTTATATAATCAAAATCATACAACTTAATAGAACTCACTTTTTAAAATAATCTCTAAACAAGTCATAATTAATTAATCAGTCATTAAAAATTTTTTTTTAAAGATTGAAATGTGTTAATTGCTTTGTGTCAGTCCTTTCTTTTTCCTGTTTAGCCCCTGGTAACTACAGTTTAGATAATACTTCAGAGGATGATATGTATGAGTGTGAATGAAGTGTAGTCTTGTACATTCTCAGTTCGACCATACCTGAGATGTGTGGTTAATTGAAACCCAACCACCAAAGAACACCGGTATCCACGATCTAGTATTCAAGTCCGTGTAAAAATAGCTGGCTTTACTAGGACTTGAACGCTGGAACTCTCGACTTCCAAATCAGCTGATCTGGGAAGACGCGTTCACCACTAGACCAACCCGGTGGGTTTGTGTCAGCCCTACATAGCAACATGAAGTAAATATTTTCTGACTATCTTTGTAAATACAAATCACAAATCCATCAACATTAACTGATATTCTAAGTGAATACAAAAAAGGACTACTATCAAAACACAGTTCAACATTACAAAATACATTAAGATGTATGTTGTATACACCAAAGATGGGAATCAATTAAATGAATACAGTTCAAATCTACTTTTCAATTAAATTCTAAATACTTTTGTCTAAATAAAAAAAAAATTGCTAGCAACATCCTGTGATACCAGAGTGCATCTGTTATAACAATTAATTGGTTAATAATTGACAAACTGATTGTTTAATGTAAATTCTAATCTTCATGGAATTGCATGATCTGTTTATGTTTTTATTGTATGAACTATATATTTTGTAGTAAACACATAAAACATTTTATTAAAAAACCCAAACATTAACCTAATATATAATAATTAATACTTACGAAAATTTGGGTGATTTGGTGCTCTGTGAGCATTGAATTTTGCGTCAAGCGCAAAGACTTGTTGCCAAACAGCAAGCATGTCTCTTTATACTGTTTAAGTAAGCAATATCAGTGGTTTATGTTAATTTATACCTATGACGTACGCATTACATATTTATTTGTGAAAAAATTAAGGGAAAACTGAAACCACATATAACTCCAGTTTTGTAGGTTATGTATTCGTAAATATAAGATATCTTCAAACCAAACACTCGCAAATTAATCCATCATTAGTATCCTATATTATTACACACACTTATAAAATATTATTTTACACTTAAAAATATTTCAAAAGCAAAGTTTTCCAGTGCTTAAGTGAAAACTCTTTCGAACTACAACTGTTCGAACAGGAATCACACCTATACGTAAAAAATTACATTTGTCAGTTGAGTAATAAATTATCGATATTATGATCGGTGAAGAACTCCACATTCTTACTCCATAATTTTTTGCCAATAATTTTAACTTTTTACTTCTTGGTACTAAGTGACGAAAGTATTGAGACCACCAAAAATTTCGGTTTTCAGATTTCAACGGAAATATCAATTTTGACTATTTTCGGCGCGACATCTATACATACGTACATATCTCGCATAACTCAAAAACGATTAGCCGTAGGATGTTAAAATTTTGAATTTAGGACTGTTGTAACATCAAGTTGTGCACCTCTCCTTTTGATTGCAATCGACTGGTCCAAAAAACCCAAAATCCAAACAGTTTGGATTTTTGGACTTTTTCTTAACTCCAGTAATAAGCCCTCATTGAGAGCTTTTCAACGATCATAAGTTACTCATAAGTAAAACAAATTACTTATCGTATGTTACTTATTTTCATTCGTTAAAGAGTTAGCCAAATAAAGTTTTAATTAATGAGATTTTTGGATCTTACAAGGGGAATGCACATCGGTTCGAATCTGACTTCATATACATATATTTTTTTTAAATTTAAATATATTGATTTAATTATTAACCTGTGATTGTAAAAAACCTTTTACAATAAATTATAATTCAATAACAATAAAAAAATATTTTTAAATGTGAAAAAATCAGAAGTTATTAGTGAAATAAAATTTTATGTACTTTTCATTTTAATTCAAAAATATTTACAGAGGTTAATAATTATTAATAAATCAATATATTTAAATTAAAAAAAAAGTTAAAAAAATATATATGTATATGATGATGTTGGATTCGAATCAATGTGTCTATGGTTACTGACCTGACACATTCTTACTTACATCACATAACTACTTGAGTGACGTGAAACAAAATTAATGAATAAACTAATATGAAATGCTGATATGGACACCACAAAAAATGTGAGGCAATGTGGGGTCCACCACAATGCAATTGTGTAACTGTTCACTTTATTAAAGAATGGAGGATCATATCTCACTTTCAAATGAAATAAATTTAAATTAAGTGCAGCAAAAAATGTGTATATGTAATTTAGTAGGTGTACAAGATAGTCATGTGGTGTTCACATCAGATTTTTTTGTTACAAGATAGACTTTTTATTTTCCTATTACAAGAGGAAAAGTATTCTAATATGTCAAAAATCACCATTACATTTCTCAGGATTAAAGTGATGAGAAACACAAAATTTGAAGGGGTAAATTCTGTTCTTTTATTGGATTAATAATTCAAGGTTGGCTCAATTAAAAATCTACAAATTTTGTAATTTCCATAAATGGGTCATTCATGCTATTAAATGTTTAAATCAGTATCTTAAAGGGATAGGATGGGTCAAAGGTGGTCAGGACTTATATCAGCTTGAACAGGACTGATAAAAAGGTTTCTCTTACGAGTTTTACGCTGTTTTAAAAAGATAAAAATTTAGTCTAAAAATTTCCCAAAAATCATTTCCAAATTCAAAAATAAATGTTTAAATAAAAATTAATTTTTAATTTAAAAATAAATATTTTGAATGAAATATCTCTATAAATTGTGAATCTTTGTGGCTTCACATGGTGAAATTTCGTGGTTCATCTTGTCTACCTTCCTACCTCTAGTATGATTACACTTACAAATTTATCATTCACTGAATCATGGTGGTAATTAATTTGTGCTTGGTATTCTGTGTGACACAGTGACACCGCACAGGAAAACATTACATTCTGTTATGTAACTTGAATTCTACATTTACTTCTTGTATCATTATATTATGAAATAAAAATCTTTGTGCCACTGTAATAGCTCACCCAGAATTTCACAGTAGTTTGGGGCTCTATTTTTAATGTAGTTTGTGATTGATCTCTATTCTCTATTGAGCAGATTTTTCTACTCAGGTTAAAAAATCTTCAAATTTTTCATCTTTAATCAGAGTTCTTATTTGGGTCTCACAAAAATTCTTTCCTTGGTTTTATTAGCATCAGTAACTTCAGGAAATTTTTCCTTCAAATAATGAAACCCTGCACTAACTTTATACACCATAACAAAGCTTTTGAAAGCCCTAATTATTTATGAAGTGAAGAATGTACAACATTTTTCTGCCCAGCTTTGGCCACTCATACTTTGCAACAATTCATGCTTGGTCATTCTTTCTTGAAAAATTTTTCTTATCCCTGCTGTTCCACTCACAAAAGAAACAACAAAATTCTGTACAGCTGACTTACAAATACAGTGGCTTTAAATTTCTACAATTCTACTAATAACCATAGTGATTTTTAAATTACAACATATAGTCCAAAAATATTTGTCATAATGAATACTATGACTAAAACTAATAAAATGTTTATATTTTTTATATGCTCTTTTATGCTAGTTGCATAAGTTAATGGTATGAAAGGAAATTTGTTCATGTGCAGAAGGAAAACCTCCAAATTAGTTTTCAAATATTCATTTAACTATCTCAACTCTTCTATTTGTATCTTACATGTCTTTATGTTTTTTTGTGTGTGACTAAATTACATCTGTCACAGCGAAAATATTGTTGCAATACAATAAATAACTTTCTACAAAGTAAATAGTTTGAAACACTTCCTTGGAGACAGAAAACAAACATACTTATGTCATTGTGAAGGGTATTCCAGCCTAAAATCCAAAAGATTGGCCTGATTTTTCTGGACAATTTAAAATTCCAGATAAATTTAATTCACCTTAAATAATTAATTAGATGAAGCTTACAGGAAAAAGCACTTGTTTCAAAATAGGATCAATTTGCTCCTTATTTTGAACTTTGGTAGTTGCCTCATCGTCTACAGTTAGATGAAATGAAGGATGTGGAACAGGTAAGACCTCACTGTGATTAACTGGTCTCATAAAAGATGGCAAATTTGGATACTTTACTGCGTGTCTGGATCTATTATAAATTATTTTAGCTTTGTAATATAGAAATAAAAGTCTGATGAATAATCTTGTGGTTCATGCCATGCCACTGGTATGTTAAAGCTCATCTACCATAGACCCACTCAGTGAATGTCACCAGATTCAGCAGTAGAGATGAGAGGCCTAGCTTTTATCTAGATTTCCCACTCTACAACCAAAATATAGTTCATAACATTTTCAAACTAGTGAAGTCAAACTTTACAGCTGATATTTAAACATTGCTGCCACACATACTAAAAGAAGTTACCAGGGTGATTTATGCACTTCCTTGGCATGTTTATTCACCATCTAACAACAACATACTTAACATTGTTGCTACAAATCAATAGAAAAAAACATAAGGAAACCTCATTTGTTAGATCTTATTGATAGGTGTTTGCTCCACTCTATGTTTAAAATCTTTAAAATACTGTTTTACACACATTAGTTACAACTAAAAAAAATATTTAAATTTCAAAGAAAGCCAGTACATAAAAAATGTTTTTGTATAAAATTTGTGCATGGTAAAAATATTCTGATAAGATTTTTGAATTCAGCTTAAAATTTATGTTATAAACATAAACCTTTTGTGAGCCAAGAAAATGTGTTTACCATTGCACGCATAATCAGCTAACCTTTAACAAAAATATATTAGTATCATCTTTTCCATAACAGTCGGCAATGTTATCAACTTTAAACTCTTCATCTTTGTGCCCATTAACAGCTGCTAAAGATGGTTTCAAAGAAATAATTAATTTAGAAAACTTTCTTTTCTTCCTTAATTAATTAAGGATTTAAAAAAATGTTTTGTTATACAGTGTGTGGTTCATTGTATCATTACAAAAGTTTAAATACTTTTTTTATTTGTGAGAAGTCACTGACTTTACTTCACAAGCAGGCTGTACCTCCCACAAAATAAGATGAAGGTTTTTAAGATTAATATCTGGTTTCATTAATTTCACTCTCTATCTTCAACCCCTGTCCAAATTTATAACTGAAGAGGTTTTTTAATTTCTGTCATAAAACTGTTTACAAATGTCAAAACATTAATTAGATACAATCACTGGAATTGAAGATAATACATTTTATTTAAACACACTATGTTTTATTTAAGCACAATCTATTTATTAACATGTAAGAATATATTTTGTAGAATTGTTTTGTTGAAGTTACTGATCTCAGAAATTGCGTATTCCAAGAAAGAACAAAACACTATAGTGTTTTTTGATGTTATTTGTAAAATAATGTAAAACAAGATAGATTTTAATTGTGTTATGGTTTTTTATTGTGTATTATTGTATTTTTTTAATTTCATTATGTGTTATTATTTTTATTGTATATTATGATTGTTTTGTAAATGTTAGTAACAAAATTATAACAGTTCCAACTAGGGTGTTGTTATATA
Organism: Lycorma delicatula; assembly: GCF_047948215.1. NCBI lineage: Eukaryota > Metazoa > Arthropoda > Insecta > Hemiptera > Fulgoridae > Lycorma > Lycorma delicatula. Next base: position 91,349,832 of record NC_134463.1, on the reverse strand, counting down.
AAATATAATGGAATTTAAAAAATAAAGTAAATCTGATGTATAAAATTTATATCATATATATATTGATCAGTAAACTGCAAATTTTATGTTAAGATATAATGAAGAGGAAAACTAAATAATTAACAATAGATAACTGATGTTCCAAAAAAAAAAAATTGCTTATTTTATCATAAAATATAAATAATTAACAAGATCAAAAGTTCATTGATATGCACATTTATAATGAAATGCAATAATTAATTTTACAGATTATAAAAATAGGCAGACATCTTAAATTTGTATTTATAACAATGATATGTATCAAAACTGCATTAGTTTTGTGTTTAATAGTTTCTTTTGAGTGGTTGTACAGTGGATTTTCTAACAACAATATTCTTAACAGTAATCTGATATGTATAAGTTAAATATTTTACTAATGATTTATTAGTCTATAAAATTGTTTGACTAAACAAAGCAGCATATTTTAACCAAATCAGTGTATAATACTTTTATGAGTTAAAATGAAGTTTTTAATTTTTTACATATGCTTTAATTATTTAATGGCAAGATTTATATTTACAATCAGGTATTCTCATTATTTATTTATTATCTTGTTATAATACATAATAGGTTGTTATAAATAAACACTTGCAATAAATCTGATGTGAGACAAAAATCAATCCTAAAAATATATCACATTCATTACAAAGAATAATAAGTATTTCATTTCTTACTTACAATAGTTTAGGTAACTTTCCAGTAGCTTTTTCACTGTGTCAAATATGTTATTATTATTATTCAATTTCTTAAGTTTATTGGAAAGCAGGTAATATTAATTCTAGAAATAACACCTTTATTCTGTTTATACAAGGACTTGCTACACAATGAACATTAATATCCTCAGAGAAACAAACTCTAAGTAGTTTATTTCATTTCTATCTCAAATGTTCTGCATGCATTTCAGCTATAAGAAATATTGGGTCAGATAGTGTGCAGAAAAAAATTGCCCCACAATCCTTTTCTGGGTAAAATATTAAATTATAACACAAACTGTCTTCACTTAGTATTGTTAATTTAATTAACATAAGGGATAAAATATGCAAACACTGGAGATACGAGGTGCGACAATAAAGTAATGAGACTGATGTGAAAAAAAAAGTTGCTTACCATTTTAGTCATGCTTAGTGTTCTCTCCTTCAACGTAGTTACCCTCTGATTGCAAACATTTATTCCAGCGTTTCTGCCATTGATGGTAACATTTCTGGAACTCTTCTGTAATATCCTCCAAGACCCTCGTCACAGCTTTATGGACATCTTGTGTTGTTTGAAAATAGTGTCCCTTGACCGCCATTTTGACTCTTGGAAATAGAAAAAAGTCGCACGGAGCGATATCTGGTGAATAAGGTGGCTGTGGTGGTACTGAAATTTGTTTTAGGTTAAAAATTGCTGTACTGACAGAGCAGTATGGAATGGCGCATTATCGTGATGCAGAATCCAATTATCAGCAATGTTGGCACGGACACGAAGAACTCGTTTACGAAGTCTTTCTAAAATTTCTTTGTAAAAAAATTGGTTAACTGTTTGTCCAGGAGGCACCCACACTTTATAAACAATTCCCTTGGAATCGAAGAAGCACACAAGCATGCATTTCACTTTTGACTTTGACATGCGAGCTTTTTTTGGTCTGGGCACCATTGCGAACTTTGCCGTTTTGTCTCCGGATTGTATTGAAAAAACCAACCTTCATCACCAGTGATAACACGGCTCAACAAATCTAGATTGATTTCCGTTTGCTCTAACAGATCGGCTGCCACATTTTTCCGTGTTTCTCGCTGTTGTTGTGTGAGATTTTTGCACAAATCTTTCTCATACCAAGATCTTCAGTTAATGTTAGACGAACCGTTTCTCGATCGATGTTGAGTTCTTCTGCAATCATTTTTACAGATAATCTTCGATCAGATCGTAAGATTTCACGTACCCTGGTCAAGTTGACATCTGTCCGTGAGGTTGATGGTCGTCCACTGCGGTCTTCATCTTCAACATTCGTTCTGCCTTCACTAAAAATTTTATGCCACCGAAAAACTTGAGCTCTTGACATAACCTCCCCTCCAAAAGCCTTCTGAAGCTTACCATAAGTTGTCGTCACGTTTTCACCCGATTTAACGCAAAAAGAAATGGCATACCGTTGCGCAATATTTTGCGGTTTCATTTCTGTGACGAGAGACACAAACACGTGTTCACTTATTACAGCACAACTGACGACTGAGCAGTTGCATCAATGTGCCGCTTGGACTAGAAGTAGCTTATAGACCAAGGTCAAAGATGGTGTGCCTACGCAAGCTGCAGGGTTGCCACATCTTGCAAAGAAAAATTAGTTTCATTACTTTATTGCCGCACCTCGTATATGGTTACTTGTTTATTTAACAAATGGGCTGGTATTATTACAAAGGAATCCCATGTTTTATGTAAGATAATTTACAAAGAACTACCCGAACTATTAAAGTCCTCCAAGACTAATATCTATTTATAACATGATAAATTTCTTCCTCACAGACATGTTGCATGTCTGTTTTTTAGGTAAAAAGATGTATAGAATATTTTTAGAATAATAGATGTATTATTTTTAATATTTTTAGGTAATACATCTATTATTTAAAATACAAATTGATCTTGGTATTCTTTTTCCTTTGTAATTTTAAAACTATGATTCAATTTTATGATAGAAATTTCAAAATTTTTAAACTAAAATACTTCAGTGAAATACATTAATAATTAAAGGATTGAAAAACATTAAGGATAAATTATATATGTTATTTACTTATTTAAGCATTCTGCATTTGAAATGTATTATACTCACACACACACACACACACACACACACACACACACACACACACACACACACACACACACACACACACACACACACACACACACATATATATATATATATATATATATATATATGTTTGTATTTATACATAAGTTAGTACTTACTTATTTTTAAAAATATAATAGTATCTGATCTCTGTAGTGGAGTGGTAGCATCTCAGCCTTTCATCTGGAGGTTCCAGGTTTGAATCCTGGTCAGGCATGACATTTTTTCATGCGCTACAAATTTCCATCAGTCTAATGACCAAGGCAGTTGATGCCCGTAAAACTCAAAAAAATCCATCTCTATCAAATTAGATAAAAAACTATTTTTGTATAACTTAACACAATTCTTTGGTTCTTAAGAAAGATTTTATTATGCTTACTATTTTAACCGAATAATCCAAAATATTTTCGCCAATTTACTTTAAATAAAATTAAAGAATTTTATTTTACAGAAACAATATGACTCTGCTAATACTAATACTAATTATAAAAAGAAGAGTTTCCTGCATATCCATTAATGTGTATATAAATATGTGCTCAAATCATTTTCATTAATGTCTTCTGAATTATTATTTGTTTTATAATTGTTTCATTTATTTACAATTTTCACATATTTAGTTTATTATTGTTAAATGTATTTATATTTAAAATTATTAATATGAACTTGATCATTTTTATTTTTTAGTTTATAATTAATTGTGCAATTTGTGACATTGCTCTGATTAAGGTTTTACCAAAGTTTCCCTTTATTCATTCAGGAAAATGCTGGGACATTTGCTTTCTTTTATTGATGGACTTGACATACCTGCCTATTTCTGATGTGATCTATATAATATAAGCATTATATTGTATTTATGTACGAATCAGTATTTTACCAGTTGTATTATATTTTGTACCAATCAGAATAAATTTTTTATTAAGTCATTATATAATGTACGCAACATAGAATGATTATTATATAAAATGTAGTATAATATCTAATTTCATTCAGAAGAGCATTCCATAAAGGAAAATATTTTATGGTGGGGCATTTCTCACGTTTGGCTTCATGTTCAATACATCAGTACCTGACCAGTTGACTAGCTAATATTGTTTTTTTGTATTTTAATACACTTTTTTAAGTTATTTACTTTTTTAAAATCTAGCGTTACGTCTTGATCAACAAAGTGATTTTACTTCTTTCCATTTTTACATAATGTCAAATTCTATCAGTACAGCATATTTTTAATAAATAAAATTTTGTTTGATATTTCTCATATTTCATGCAATATAAAAAAAAATGAAAAGCTAAAAAGCTTATATACGAGGATTATTATTTTTTTCAAGGTCCGATCGGTCACGAAATTAAAACCACTGTGAAAATAAAAATTTTTTTATTTGAAACAAGTATTTACATAGTTACGCTATTTCTCTACATAGTCGCCAATCCGATTTAGACATTTGTCGTAGCGTGGTACCAACTTTCCAATACCCTCGTCATAGAACGGAGCCGCCTGTGTTTTCAGCCGTGTTTCTACGCCGGTCTGCAGCTCGATGTCTGTGCCAAAATGTTGTCCTCCTAGCTAGCGTTTCGTGTGAGCAAAGTGGTGAAAATCGTATGGAGCCAAGTCCGGGCTGTATGGTGGGTGATCAAACACTTCCCGACGAAAACGCTGCAGGAGCTTCTTTGTTACAGCTGCAGTGTGCGGCCAAGCATTGTCGTGGATAAAGACAATGCCTGATGACAACATTCCTCTCCGCTTATTCTGAATCGCCCTTCGTAGACGTTGAAGAGTCACACAGTATGAGGCTGCAGTGATGGTCGTGCCGCGTTCCATAAATTCCACCAAGAGAATTCCATTCCGGTCCCAGAACACAGTAGCCGTACGCTTTCTGTTGGAGAAGGTTCGCTTGAACTTCTGTAGTTTACTGGGAGAATGAGATTGCATCCGCTGTTTGGATTGTTCTTTTGTTTCTTCAGTTTCGAAATGGACCCTTGTCTCGTCCCCTGTGACAATTTTGTTCAAAAAATCTTCTTCATTGTGGTAGCGTTGGAGAAACGTTAGGGAGGTGTCTGTTCTCATTGTTTTGTTATGGTTGGACAGCATCTTGGGAACCCATCTCGCACACAGTTTGCGGTATTGAAGTTTCTCGCTCGCAATGGTGTAGAGAGCTGACCTTGAAATTTCAGCAAACGAACCACTCAATACGGAAATTGTGAACCGACGATTTTCTCGAATTGCCTCATCCACTCGCTCAACGAGATTATCGGTTGACACTCGCTTCCTTCCCTGACCGCCTGGATCATGAACATCTGTAGGTCCTACTTTAAAATTCCTGCACCATTGTCGCACTATGCTGTCACTCATTGAAGTTTCGTCGTACACATTACTTATTCGTCGATGAATTTCAGCCGCATTACACTCCTCAGCCTGAAGAAATCGAATTACCGCACGCACTTCACACTTGGCGGAAGATGCTATTGTTGTAGACATCTTTACGTGCTAGCTGCGTGTTCAGAACTAAACGAAGTGTCGCGGCGTGAATGAAGGCCATACTAGAAACGCTACGCAACACATATGCGCAAAGGTTCATCCGATTTTTGCGCGGGTTTTTATTTCGCGACGGATCGGACCTTGAAAAAAAATAACCCTCGTATTATCAACAGTAAATGAAGTAGCTAGACTCTTCACATCCACTTACCTTTAGTTCAGGGGATCAATTAAATTTTAATTTGAATATTTTACTGATATTGTTTGTTAATAGAAAATTTGTGGTATTTGATTTTAGTGTCCCAATCAATGAAAAACTACAGGAAAAAGTAAATTCTGAAGAATTATTTGGAGAATATGAGAGTTTGTATGAAAATGTAAGTGCACATAATTATGAGTAATTTTATATACTATTACTGAAAATATAGTAAATGAAAAAAGAAAAATTTTATTTTTTTAAAAATTATTGGTAAATAAGTAATGAATTTTATGTTACTTAAAAAATTGTCAATATTATGAAATAAGTAGCTCATATCAAGTAAATATGAACACATTGATACAGAGATTTTCTTAGATCATCATAAAATAACAACAAATAATAACATGACTTAAATTTACTGAAATGAACACTAATACATTTTGACAATACTTTAAATTGAATTATCCAAGCTCAAATAAACAGTAAATTTTTATAAACATAATCAAATATTACTCAACATTTGCCTGTAACCAGGAGATACCATGAAAGAATTCAAGATATCCAAATGGAGAGAACTCATTCATTCATTCAAAAAAGTTCAAAAAAGACATCTAAAAAACAAAAAAGAAAAAATTTCATCAAAAATAATATTTTACATTATCAGCTGCCTTATGGCAAAGATGAATTTTAAACATTTGACAATGGGCAATTAACAGCAAATTTTTGTATACATTTTATATTTGAAAATTGACAACAATGTAATTGAAAATTAAAAGAGCACTTTCAAGTTTGTTTTAATTCCTGATTTGACGATTATAAAAATTATATATATATGTATATGTGTGTGTGTGTATATATATATATATATATATATTTATACATCTTAACTTAGAAAAAACAATTCTTTTGTTATTGTATTTGTCCATATTCCCTTCTGTACTGAGGGGAATAACTATTAAGATGTAATATAACTATTAACAGAAGTTCAAATCATGCTTGGGCACACAAAATTAATACATTTATAAACATGTTTAGAGCAATACATTACACACATAATAATAAAGAAAAAACAGATTTAGAAATAGATATAAAATGTATTGCAGTAAAAAATGGATATAACATGACATTAATTAATAATATTTATAAAAAACAGAAATTAAATTCTAATAATGGCAATGTTGATACCCATAAATAATGAAAGTGTTAATGAAAATATTTATATAAATTATTCCTATACTAACAACATTATTGAAAACTTGGTTAACGTTTACAATGATAAAAAATATAAAATAGCTTATAGACCAAACAATCATATAATAAAACATTTAAAAATGCATAACGATGATAATGATCCTAATAATTTGTGTGGTATCTATAAAATAACATGCAATGGTTGTACAAAATTTATATTGGGAAAACTAGTAGATCATTTAGGGCAACGTTTGCAGAACATTTTAGATCTTATAAAAACAACAAGTTAGGGTTCTCCAATCTTGCAGATCATTTAATAATCAATAAACATTCAATCACCGATCTGGATACAAATTTATATCTAGTAGATATTGTAAAAGGATGTGATAATAATAAAAAATTAAATATTTTGGAAAAATATTATATATACAAGTATAAACAAAAGTTTAATTTGATTAACGTACAGACAGAATTTGATAATGACTTTCTTATCAAAATCACCTTAGATAGCAGCACATTTATATAATTTAAATAAATTCAAATAACTTCAGTACAGTACTGTATGTGTGGCTAACTACACAATAAAAAAAAATTTTAATTTTTTAATTTTATATTTTTTAATATTTATGACTACATATTTTTATATGTTATAGTTTTAATGGTTTGAATTTAATGTGATTTGGAAGAAAATGTTTAACTGATGATGAGGGAAAACCTCGAATGTGTTATTAGAAAAAAATAATAAGCATAAGGTAAGAAGCATTATCGAATTCTGTACTCTTCGTGGTAAATGGTTTTTGTACTTTTGTCTTTGATATATATATATTTATAACTATAATACATATAAAAACAATCTATATATATATATATATATACATACATTGTGTGTGTGTATGTGTGTGTGTGTGTGTGTGTGTGTGTGTGTGTGTGTGTGTGTGTGTGTGTATGTGTGTGTGTGTGTGTGTGCGCGTGTGCGTGTGCGTGTGTGTGTGTGCGTGTGTGTGTATTTCAATTCCTGCAGAGTGTGTGGATTGCACCTACAAACAATTTCTTTTAAGTAACCCCACAGAAAGAAGTCTGAACTAGTCAGATCAGCGGATCCTGGTGGTCACAATCATTTAGAAATGATTCTTCCACCAAAAAAATCCTGTAGCATCTCCAAAGTAGAGTGAGCTACATTGTAAGAAACACTCCCCAGTAAAAAAAAAGGGTCCTATTATTTGTTGCCTTGAAACAGTATACCATAACGCTTATTTTTTGTGGGTGGAAGGGGGATTCATAGAAAATAAGTGGGTTTTGAGTACCCCAGGTCTGGTAGGTATGGTAGTTTTATTTGCAGTGTATATGTGTCTCCAGATGTGCCAATGGAGGATTCTGAGACAGTGCTAGATGGCGTGAGTAGAGTGAGAAGGGCCTCTTGCAAGGAGATTTTAATAGCGGGGAATTTTGACGCTAAAAACATGTTATGGAGTGGAGAGAGAAGTGATGTGAAAGGTAGACAGCTGGAGGAAGTGATGGCGGGATTGGGGCTCATCTGCCCAAATAATGGTAAGCTTCCAACCCTGGTCCAGAGTACTGGATCATCGTTCAAAGACTTGATGTTTTTGTCACCGAAACTGGCCAAGTCGATTAGAGGTTGGAAGGTGCTTCAACAGGAAGAGTCGCTTAGTGACCATGAGGTGATCTATTTTGAACTGGGGGCCTTATGGTCACAAGGGGTTGATGTACAAGTAAGAAGAATGGTGAGTGCATTGGACATTGAGAGTGTGCAACGTATTGTACAAGAGTGTTTGGGTCACTTTCTGACATTTCACCGGAGTTTTTAACGAAGCTAATTTTGGAGGCTTGCTGTATGGCATTGGAGAAGGCACAACCAAAGGATAAATGTGTGCATTGGTGGTCACCTGAGGTAGCGGTGGCTAGAAGGGCCTGTTTTGGTGCAAGGAGGTATCTATAGGTTAGGTTTTTCATGCGGGGTGTTGCCAACTAGTTTTGTGGATGATCTCTCACTGGTCATTATGGCTAAAACAGAGGAGTAGGTATGGCCCGGGGGAACGAGGCGGTTCATATTTGGATGGATAAGATGGATTGGATGGATAAGATGTTCATGTTTGGTTAAGGAAGAGACAGCTCCGTCTAGCATTGGAGAAAATGCAGTTGATATTAATGACTGGAAGACGACGGCTTTGGAGGGTTAGTTTGTCAGTAGGAGGCACGGAGATTGTACCTGCGCCCAGGGCTAAATACCTGGGAGTAACGCTAGATGACAAGCGCTCTTTTCTGCCGCATGTAGTGGAAGCGGTGAAGAAGGGCGGTAAGACTGTGGGGGCGATTAACAGGTTGTTGAGTAGGATGGGCGGGCCTAGCACAGCTTAGAGGAGATTGTTAGCACCAGTGGCTAGGTCTGTTGTCTTGTACGCCGTTCCAGCCTGGAGGAGAACGTTAAATAAGACGATTGTGAGAATGAGACTGCTCTCTTTGCAGAGTCGTACCAAACCGTTTTGATGAAAGCAATTCTAGTAATAGCGGCCATACCATCTTTAGATCTGATAGCGGAGGAGGTAGTGTCTGATCAGTGGGTGTTTCAAAAGGTCAAGCTAAGCGAGATTCGTTGATGAAGTGGCAGCACCGTTGGGAAAGGGCACAGGTACGGAGCTGGACGAGAAGGCTGATCCTGCAGATCAAACCATGGCTGGGCAGAAGGTATGATGAGTTAACCTATGAGATGACACAGTTCCTGTCTGGTCATGGCTGCTTCAACAAGTATCTGTGGGACAGAAAGAGGAGGATGGGTGCCTCTACTGCGGAGAGTGATACAGTAGTGCACACAGTGTTCCACTGTGTCAGATGGGTGACGGAGAGGAGAGAGGTGGAGCGTGTTATTGGTGTGATTACCTGAGATAACGTGGTGGAGACGATGTTGTTTAATCGGCAGAATTGAGACCCCATTAGTAATAACGGTCATCCGTAACGGTTATTAGAACGGTCATCTGTATAATGAGAGCTAAGGCTAGGGAGGAGGTGGAAGATTAGCATGACGATATAAAACAGAGGTTTGCAGTTTCTAGATTATGGGTTGGGTGGATAGCCCCTTTCAGGAGGCGTGGGATGCCAAGGTGTCTCACGGCCGATGAGTGAAAGGGGACTCCAGGGCATTTGTCAGGGGGTTAAAATGAAAAGACCAGAGTCCCGGGTGGAGGGTCCTTTAGGGGGCCCTCCACTTAGAGGCAAGACATAAAAGAAGACCAGAGTCAGGACTCTGGTCCCCTTAGAGGAACCTCCACTCAGGGGTGGAGGTTCCTCCAGGGGGACTTCTGCTTAGAGACAAGGCATTAGAAAAGACCCAGTCCTGGCTGACCAGGTGGTACCCTGTACTGGGAACAGCATAGCCGGGTCCAGTATGGTCATGGAGGTTAGAGGCAAGGCTCCCTTGGTTTTGAGTCGTGCTTCTCCAGCCTAGGACTGGTCCCAAGGGGAAGAGGGGATAAAAAAAAAGGTCTGGTAGTTCTGACTATTAACACCACACTTCATTTGTGAAAAATACTTGATCTAAAATGCCAATGTTGTCTCTAATGAAGTTTTGAACTGTTGACAGTAGTGAACTCTTTTAGCATAATCAACATTATTTTTTAGCTAATGGAAAATCTGCATTCAATACAGACAACATTTCAGCATTCTCCTCAGTGCAGTGTGGGCTGAATCTACAGAAATGTTGTTTTCCCGGCTTAGTCTCCATAAAAATTTATGAGGAAATCTTGTAATTGCTGCTTAAATGTCCTTAACAATGTGCAATATTAGAACTGACCTGCGTTCGGCCTGTTTCTGGTCTGACACTGAACCTTTTTTCATGTTATTTTTAAGTAATTTCTGAATAACACTTTTCAGTGATGCTTCCTTTTTAAATTTCTATGTGAGCTTTTGCCGACACACAACATGAAATTTTGTCTCTTAATAAGTTTCCATTACAAATTCACATTCTTCATCAGTTAACTGCATTTTAACAAACAACAACACACGATTATGCAACCTTGTTCAAAAGCCAATACTTGACACAGAATGGCAATACTCAAATGTTCAGGCGATAAACAGTCCTCCCAACTCCAGCTTCAGTCATACCAACATCTTCCACATTATTTTACTCATCTCATACCAATATATGCATTTTAACAAAATTTGCATTTAGTATAAACTACTGAGGGATGTGGGTCCTCTTTTAAATTAAATATTCTGAAAAATGCACTTAAATTATTCATGTAATTAACCTACCACAACCTTAATATTTTTAATAGTATATCTTATTTATTATTTTATATTTATAACAATGATAAACAATCAAACAGTGTATTTATAAACCTAAATAAATTATTAACAAATTCTGATATTATGTATATTGATTTGGAGCAAAAAAAAACCCCTTCTATAGTCCTACATAAAATAAAAAATCTTAGTTCTAAAAATCTTAATCTTAATAATCAGTCTAACTCTATAGTCTTCAGAATATAGTTAACAGGCTTGCTCAGAAACATAACTAATATTTATTTTTTAAGTACAAGAATAGTTCAGGTAGCTTAAATGCAGCATATTTGCATATATTTTTAAAGCAGGTTTTTGTAAAGTAACAATATAATTTGTAATTTACTAGTATAAATTACCTTTTTTTTTTGCTTTTTAGGATGATGTAGAGAAAAAGTTAAACAATTCACTATGCAGTCAAAATGAAACAGAGAAACTACAAGAATTGATAACAACATGTGATTTGATATCAAAAGGAGAAGAAGAAACTGGAAAACAAAATCATAATGAGGATAATACAATATTAGTGTTAGGTAACAGAAAGTCTGGTAAAACCTTATTTGTCAAATTTATGGCTGGTGACATTAGCAAGCTAATTTCAAAGGGAAATACCTTTAATTCAAGGAAATATCTTATAGAAGACACCAATAAAGTTATTTCATCAGCATCCGAAGAGATTAATCTGTACCCTAAGCAAGTATCAGACTACTCTGGTATAACATTCACAGATACACCTGGATTTAGTAAGACTAGAAGTAAGAAACATGAATTAGTTGCTGCATTTGCTATGAAAAAGTACCTGATGAATATTAAAAATGTTAAAATAGTACTCTTAATAGATTTCCATTCTGTTGTCCATGGTTCTAATAGAAGTGATTTTCTTAGTTTACTTCAAAATGTTAACAAGTTTTTAACAACTAATGAAAATTATAAAAACAGTATATCATTAGTTGTTACTAAAGTACCTTACTTGTACGAAGTAGGTAAAAATAATTTTGCATCAGTCAGCTATGAAACAATAATTAATAGTGTTGTATCATATATGACTGATGTCAAAATTACTTTAAAATATGAATTGAAACAAATAAACGATGATAATGAAAGACAATTGTTGAAGAATGCTATTAAAATGATTGAGTTTTTACTTGAAACAGACAAAGAAGGAAATATTAAAAAGATAAATATTTTCCCTCAGCCAACAGAACCAGGAAAATTATCTGAATCATTATTATTTAAACAAGGAAAACTATCATTAAGACAAACAATACTCAAAAATCTAAATTACACTCGTACCTCTGTTAATGAATTAGGCTATAAGTTATCAGAAAGGACAAAAAATTATTTAAATTGCTTACTGTTGTATATCAATGATATTGTTGCTGATAGATCATCATACATTTTTAAGAAAGTAAATGACCATTATGAATCAAAAATAAGCAATTACAGAAGTATTTATGAGGTAAATTCACAAATAAAAGAAATTGTACAAAAATTAATCACTTTAAAAAATAATTTAAATGAATCAGAAAATTATAGTCATTTTTCTATCATTTATGAATTTATTAAAAAAGAAACTATTATAAACACTAAAATGGAAAACAAAACTGATTTTGAAGTTCTTAAATACATAAGTACTTTTCAACAATTTATAAATGTCAGTGAGACTCTTTCTTCTATTACGTGGGCTAAAAAAATTCAAAAATATATTAATTATGTAGTAAGAATTCAAAGGTGGTATGATACTTTGATAAAAATGTTTAATGTATTTTCTTCCTACAGTATTCAGACTATGAAATCAAACTTTTCTGATACAAAAGATAATTTTAAATCACTGAAAACAATAATTTCAAATCATGATAAAAAATTATACGAATATTTTCATTCTCAAGTTAACCTTACAGATTTAAATGTTTACAGAAAAATGGCTATCGATAACATTGTACATGTAACAATGAGTAAAGATAATATTACATGTGTTAGTGATGGAACCCTAACACTGTCTGGATTTTATGTTAAACTTAGCTCAATAAATGATAACGATTTATTAAGGAATTACTGTAGTAATTTAAATCTAAAATTTATTAGAATATTTGCTATCAATACTGTATTTATTGATGCTGATTTGGCTAATAATCACTTTAAAGGAATTAATATAATGATAGTTGCTCCTAAATGGGAGATCATTGGGGAACGAAAAATAAATGTTGATGGTATAGCTGGAAAAAATCACTATAGTTCAACTGCTGATGGTGAGTATCTTGGTGATGATGGTAAAGATGGAATGCCAGGTCTGCCTGGTGGAAATGGTGGTAATTTTTTTGGAATTGGATTATATTTTAAAAATGAAGAAAACTTATTTATAAGTACGAATGGTGGAAGTGGAGGCAATGGGCAACACGGAGGTTTTGGGAAGAATGGAACGAATGGAAAAGAAGGTTATGAGAATTTTTTTATTAATCCTCCAACAAATGATAATTATGATGTTTTTCTTAAAAAAGGATCAAAGGAATTTAAATTTAGAGATGCAAAATCAGCAAAGATGAACTTTCCAGAAGATTATTTCAGATCTGGTAATAGTGCTGCACATATAAAAATTTATAAAAGGGCTGGTAACTGTGGAAATATTGGTGGTCGCGGAGGAAATGGAGGAGTTGGAGGAATGGGTGGGAATCCAGGCAAAGTGATTTTAATCGGTAAATTTAGTACAGGTAAATTTTCTTTTACAAGTTTACATGGAAAATTAGGTTGTCCTGGTATGGGAGGTGATGGTGGTTTCAGAGGTAAACATGGGACAACATATTTGTGTTTAAAAGTATTAGTTCGACAATATTACCCAGATTTTGAACCAGAAAATTTCTGGAATTGTTTTAGTTTATCTGATCAAATTTCAGAACATTGTGCCAAAAATTTGTCTAAAAACTTAAATGGGCAGTCAAATTTTACAGTTAGTGATATATTACTGCCAGATAAAGTGAAAACACTTGATGTTTCTGATAATCTTCACGATTATATTGCATTATTAAAGAATTATGAAAGTAATTCTCTGTTATTAAAAATTGTAAAGGAATTTCTTGATTATATTTCAAACCAACATGTTATAATTTGAATAATTGACTGTTCATGGAAACTTAATTTACTTCCTTAATTCTTTTAAAATTTCCTATAAAAAACAATAAATAAACATTATGTTGCTGATGCTGAAATAAATAAACAGATAAAAGTTATTTTGTAATGAGATGTAGGTCTTTATACATTACACATTAGGGTGATTCATTCACATTAAGAAATGGTTCACATCATCATAATTTGGTGGTATAACTTTGTAACTGTTACTTCATTACAGCTGGATCTCATTCATGTGATCCCTTCAGTTTAATTTTTCTTTAATGGAGACATCTGCTCTAATATCATCAAAAGATCATAGACAATCATCTGATGATTTCTATTTGTTTATCCTCTGAGGACCAATTCCAGTAGAATATGATTTATAATATTAAAAGCTACTTACAATGAAATTATAGAGTTAAAGAAAAACCAATAGGATTCTGCTCTATTGAGAAATGTACAGATATAAAAATTGAAAATATTTACTACTGAACTTACAAAAAGTGAGCTATTAATTTTTACTTAAAAATAAATTTTAGTGAAATTCAATAATGCATTATATATAATATTTTATCTACTTATATCTAAAGAAAATAATAAAATCTGTTTTATATATAAATTAAAACATATCTTCTGTTTAAGAATTCCTCTGAATTCCTTGTCCAACATTTTATTGATTTTCGTATTTTAGATATAGGTACCCCAGTATTTTGTCAATTTTTATTCAATGGTGATTAAAATATAACATTATGATGAAGAAAGTACATTTGCAAGTGTGATACACTCTCAATTATCTATGGTAATGATTCCACACAGATGATATCTCATATCAGATGTACTTTGTAATGTTAAGAGTACAGTACATAAGTATATATTTATGCAATTAGAATAACAGTTGGCTGCAGGTGTCTGAACTGTGTGTTGTTACATCTAATGTTCAGTGGTAAATAACTGCCCATCAGCTACGAGAGAGAGTATTAGTCTGCGCTTTCACTGATATTATTCTTATCATGTATAAAAATAAATAACCAAAAAAATAATTTTCTTAATTGCTTTAAATCATGCTGTCTATAAAGTATATGCATTAAATTGTTTGTATATTGAATATAATAAACTGAATTTGTTATGGAGTGGGTGTTTTAATACACCTTCATACATGTCTGGACAAAAGTTTTTTGTTTCTTATCGTATGGTTTATAAAATAAATTTTTAACAAAAACAAAATACTTTGCTTTACCTTTTTTTATTAAAATAAAGGACATGTCTTTATTTTAATAAGACAAAAAAGTAATAAATTATATAAATATTTGTTTTTAAATTGTTTTGTAATATAAATAATTTGTTTTAAAAAGCATAATTGATTTTAATGGAAAATATAGAATTGAATAAATTTTTATGAAATGACTGGATGATTCTGATGTTGTATTTGAATTAAAGTAGTGAGAAAATTTCTATTACAAGATATTTAAAAACAAAAAACTGTATTAAAATTAATTACCTTACTTTTTACATACTTCTTACACTTCAAGTAAAAATGATTAAAAAGTGATGATAATTAGAACTAGAATAATTAAAAACAGATAATTAATCATACTTATGACAAATTATTAACTTGTTTTATTCAGTTTGAATTGAACAGATGTTTAACAATACATCATCCGTTCAAAATCATTTTTACCCGCTATTTTGTAATGAATAAAAATGTAGTTTATCTGAAATTGATGTTTTTATTTGAAAACCATTTTGTTTCTATAAATCCTAGAAGTTGAAATTTTCACACAACATTTTTAGAACCTTTGTTAAAAGGTCTGTAAAGTTTCAATAGAATTGGTGGAGGAATGGGCAGTGATATTAAATCAAAAGTGCATACCTCTTTGTGGTACACTCTGTATATATTTAATATATATGTTAAACATATAAGATCTTAAGCATTTTGTATTTTTTTTTATTATATTTTAATAATATTTTTAATGAATATCTTCTCTAGAAATAAATTATCACTTAATTTCTGTAAAAATACTGTTTATATCAATAAAATAAAGTAATAAAACCAAATTAATTAATCTGTAACAAATGTACATGTATATATAAATTTGAATTTCACTAGTGTTCAAGTTAAACCAAGTTATATTGTTG
Organism: Lycorma delicatula; assembly: GCF_047948215.1. NCBI lineage: Eukaryota > Metazoa > Arthropoda > Insecta > Hemiptera > Fulgoridae > Lycorma > Lycorma delicatula. The sequence continues at coordinate 91,333,581 of NC_134463.1, read as the reverse complement.
CTATTTAGTTTACCCATCATCTACATCAGTTTATCTCACTATTCTCAACAAAACCTTTCACTGCTATTGATTATACCGTAAAATGTGCTAAATGTTACTAATAGAAATTTGTTAAGTTTATATAATGTAATATTAATTTCTTTATCAAAATTAAAACTACAGGTTATACCTAATTACAATATCTCTTTTTATATGAGGAAGAATTTTTTATGAAAAATGAATATAATTATTTTATTTTAAATGTATTTATTTATTTGAATTTATTTTTTTTTATGAATTTTTTATGATGAGTTGAAGTTATTTAAATAAACTATATTTATTTGCGATATTAATAACAGATGAAGTAGATAAAACCTGTTGGTTTTTTCCATTAATACTGTGTTTATTTAATTATTAATTAAATAATGTGTATAGTATATTACCAAAGAAATAGGTTTTCATGTAGTGTTAGTTGTGTGTCTGTCTTCTTCGATTATATTTGCCTTCCATGTTACTCTCTTTACTAACTGATATTATTTATATTCTCTCCCTCTCTTTCATTTAACCATTCCCTCCAAAGTAACTGTCAATGGGATGGCTTTTATCAACATCCAGTATTTCTAATTCCTCCTTATTAATTAAAGAATTCCTTCTCTTTTACATCTTCTATCTAGTATCTTCTCGATCTTTACTCAATTCAGCCAACAAATTTTTCTCATAAGTTTCCTTACGACGTAAGGAAACATATGAGAAAAGCTTATTATATATATTTCTATGTATCAAATAAGCTTCTAATGAATTTATTTTCTGAGTATGAAAAGTTTCTCTCACCTTGTAATGTCACATTTTATGCATATTGTTCAATCAATATTTTTCTTACGTTTTATATAGTAAAACCATATGATTTTACTATAAAAATTTTGTTAAATTTTTCTTTGGTATGAAAATTTCAATTATCACCAAATTACTGCAAAGCAAATCTTCTCTTAGCTTCCAAGAGGCTAGAAAGCTGTTATTGTTCTAGTAACTGTCTAATTTTATCTCTCTTCTTTTCTTAAAAATATAACCATATTTTTATTAATTCATGTTCTAAATCCTTTTAAAGCATAAAGAATTTAATCACGATTCTTGCGTGAGTTGTGCAAGCGAGCCCAGTCAGCACTCAGCCAGCATCTCACAGCTCAGTAATTAAATTATAATCCGTAAATCTTTCGAGTGACATAAAGCGTATATATATTTTAAATTCATAAAATTATATATATTAGTAGTTGTACATATGTTAATCATCTATTTAATCCAGTTATATATTTTTCCATCTACAAATTCCACAGGTATTTAATGATCTTTTTTTTACTTTTGTTATAATTTTGTGTTTAATGCTTTATTTTTACTCAGAATGCAACATCTTTTTAGGGGCCCAGCACGGCTACTAAGAAAAAGCAAAGAAAAACGAAAGATGAAACCCGTGAATTCAAAGTGGAGTGGACAGAAAACTTTGCTTTCATCCAAAACTTAAATGGTCTTCCAACCTGTCTTATTTGTCAAGAAAAAATGGCACATAACAAAAAAATCTAATTTAGAATCTAATTAGAAAGACACTTTACGACTAAATACGAATCATTTAGTACGAAATATCCGGTTGGTGATGCAGATGCAAGAGGAAGAAAGCAGTCGAGGAACTCCTGAGGAGACAAAAAAGGTCAGCTTTTGTTTTTAATCACTGGGTGCAATCTTCTAACAGTGTTAATATGGCAAGTTTTGTAGCTAGTCAGGAGATTGCTCAGAGAGGAAAGCCACACACGGACGGAGACTATATAAAGAATTGCTTTATAAATGCATCCGAAGAGATTTTTCGAGATTTTAAGAATAAAGCAGAAATTAAAAAAAAAGCCAGAGATACCTTTGTCTGCTAAAACAGTGAAAGATAGAACAGTAAAAATGTCTGCAAACATAACAAACCAACAAATTGAAGATCTCAAATCGGCCTCAACTCTATCAATAGCAGTTGACGAGTCTTGTGAAATAAATGACACAGCGCAAATTTCTCTTTTTGTGCGATTTATCTCCACTACAGGCCCTAAACAGGAACTTTTGGGATTATTGCCACTCAAAGGACAAACGCGTGAAGCAGATATAGCAAATGTTGTAATTGAGTGCTTCAAAAAACATCAAATTCCATTAGAAAAAATTGTCTCGATTTCAACAGACGGAGCGAAAAGTATGACAGGTGCAAGATATGGGTTTGTCGCTATTTTGAAAGAAAAAATTAATCACGAGATACTTACTTACCATTGTATTATTCATCAGGAAGCACTATGTGCGCAGAAATTTCCTGAAGAAATCTGCAAAGTAATGGAATTAGTGATTAAGATTATCAACTCCATTGTAGCTAAAGCTCTTTACCATCGCCAATTTAAAGAATTTCTAATTGAGGTAGAGAGTAGGTATGCAGATCTTCTGCACAACGAGAGGAAACGTTTTAAAACGTTTCATTCACTACTGAAATAAAGCATTTCTTCTTCAGAAGAGTGTTCACTATGCAGAGCTAACAAACGATCTGTGGATCCAGAAATTTTATTTCACGGTGGATGTTACTTCTCATCTAAATCAGCTTAATCGTACGTTACAAGGAAAAGGAAAAACGATTTTTTCGATGTTAGAAGTAATTTCATTCGAAAACAAATTGTCGCTTTTTGCCAAGATTTTGAAAGAGAAACTCTAATTCGCTTTTCACGCCTATTGAAATATTGTCGAGAAAATAAGTCTAATATTGACATTTGCTATTTCAGAACAACACTGTTAAATATGAAGAAAGCTTTTCTCAGCAGGTTCAAAGACTTTAGAAACAGAAAAGCGACGTTAGCCTTTGTTAAAAAAACATCTGAATGCTACGGTAACAGAAATACATTTTTCGCCCTTTAATATTGATATTGGCAGCTTTGAAATGCAGTTGCCGGATTTAAAAAATAAAGAATTGTGGAGCTCAAAATTCGAGCGTCTATGTGTCGATTTACAGCTATTGGAGAAAAATAAATGTGAATTATGTTTACAGCACAAGTGGTCTGCTTTGAAAGATCTGAAGAGAGAAGATATGTTGATTTTTAACACCTGGAATAGTATTCCTGACTCGTATGATCGACTGAAGAAACTAGCGTTTGCTGTTCTTTCCTTATTTGGGTCTACATATATATGCGAACAATCATTTTCAAGCGTGAACTTTATCAAGAGTAAATTAAGAAATCGGCTTATCGATGAGAACTTGGAATCGTGTCTAAAATTAAAAACAACGTACAAAACTGACTTACCATTACTTTCTAAGGAAATGTAAGGCCATTGTTCACATTAGTGGAGTATTTGTAGTTTTTTTTTTAAGGAAACCTTTTGTATTATTTAACTTGTTATATTTTTAAATAAATATTATCTTTATAAAAGGATGATACAAAGTTTTATTTAATGAACCGTTAGTTAAACTAAGACATATTTAGCAAAGGCAAGCTCGAGAGTGTGTAGTCGAGTATGGATACTCAGCCTGAGTGGACGTGTATTTCTTGCTCTGCGTTTTATGCGTTTTTGGTTTGGTTTTTTGCGGCTTTTTTATTGGACAAGTAGTGAATAATTTCGAGGTAAGGATAACGGACAATTGTGTAAGATTTTGTGAATTTTGGTGACCGGACTGTGCTGTAATTACGTTTTTTTTTTGTTTTTTTTTTGTTTTTTTTTCTGTCGTAACGTTTTTCTCCATAAGAGCCAATGTTAAATTGGCTGTTGAGGCTAGTGAGAATAAGTTAAGACAATAGACAAGCAATCTTATCTATAATTACTTTATATTATTAATAACAATAGCTTACAGTGATAAGCTATTGTGGCTTGAACAGAGTTAAATTTATTTCTTTTGTTTGCGTTATCTCTTGATAAGAGACCTATAAATATAATATTAAGCTTTTTTATTATATTAAGGCTGTGCGTGTAAGACTATACACAAGTAAGTATACTTGTGTATAGTAGTGAGTAAACTATTTACATTTAACTGCATTTGTGTGTGTGTTATTAACATGCAGTGTGTTAGTATATAAATATTTAATTTATAAGTTACTGGAATAGAAGTCAAGTTTAATCTTGTTATATAGACCTAGTTTTATTGAAATTGCTTCTAGTAAGTGACCCCCTGACCCCCGTATTGGACCCCCTCCGATTATAGTGAGTGGGGTATCAAGTTAATTGGGATTGAGTTGAGAGTTAGATTTTTTAACATTTTATAATTTTATCTGCTCTTGCTGAATTGTGAGATGGCTGACAAATGTTTTAAACCTAAAAAAACACTGGCTCGTTCCCCTGTTAGAATGGAAGTATCGCAGCAGGAACAGTCTGTGAGCCAATTGGAGAACGTGTCTCCGCAGACTACACCTAGTGTACGGACAGTCCCACTTCCACAAAGAGACAAGAGAAGGGAGGCCCCTGGCGATAAGCCTCAAAAACGTAAACTAGAGGAGATTGAAGCTAGCACAGATAGTGATTCTATCGAGGGCACAGACTTTGATCAGTTGATGAAAGAAGTTGGAAATTTAGTGAAATTAGTGCATGGAAGCACTAATACTAAGAAACAAATTAAAGAATGCGCTTTAAGATTCTTGAATTAGCTAAAGACTTAGGAACCTCGGTGAGGGCTCTTTATGAGCTCTCACATCCGAAGCAATGTAATGAGATTCCGACTCAGACTGAATTGCCACACCAAAGTCAAGTAGTGGACATTATGGCGGATATAACATCGGACGATGATCTGATACGCCTCCTACATAGGAAATGGCCTATTGATTTATTGCAGCGTCTTGTACAACTAGAGGAATATCCACAGGAGGGTGACACGTGTCATTTTCATGACATTGTGGAAAATAAAAGCGTTCAAGAATCTAGGAGGTACCAAGCGAAACCAGGTGAAATAAAGCAAGATATCTCTACTATAATGTGTAGTGATGCTTCTACGATTCAATTTACGCGATATACAATATTTTATGACTCATCGGAGCATGAGGAGCCATTACTCAAGACGATATTAGCTGCCTTGAAAAGAGTAGTTCTGCAGTGCCGACTTTCGTTCTTCCTGGAGGCAAATTCGGGACAAGCTTACGCAAGATTATATTGTACTTGCTTCGTCAACAGGAGGGAAACATTAAGATTTATGTCCGACCAGGAGAAGGACGTCAAGAAGTAAAACAGGTCTTAAGAACTACACCCGCGGTAACTGATAGCGGTACTGTTATTGTTAAAGCGCAGGGAAGATCCTACGCGGATTTATTACGGACTGTCAAGTCTTCGGTGTCACAAGAGGAAGTGGGTGATATTTTGTCACTAAAGAAAGGTGTAAATGATGATTTATATATTCGGGTCCAAGGTTCAAAGAAAGCTGCCGAGCTGAAAACGTTATTGAAAACCAAGGCGGCTGATCTTAAAATTGATCTCAGGTCACGTGAAAGCAGGCGGACGGTGGTACATGTTAAGGGCATAGCCATGGATACAACAGAAGAAGAAATAACCACTGCGTTATCGCGAGTACTCGGTGAGGACGAAGACTTTAAATTATCGTCAATAAGACAAGCTTACGGTGAAACTAAAAACGTCACCGTAATCACGAACTTCCGGGCCGCAAAAAAATTAACGGAAAGACGGGTTCGCATCGGCTGGGTTCATTGTGGAGCGTACATAAGAGAACCGGAAGAAAGATGTTTTAGATGTTGGTCTTTCGGCCACGTCTCTGCGACCTGCAAGGGTGTGGACCGTTCGCAACTGTGCTGCGGGTGTGGAAAAGCGGGTCATCACAGAGCACAATGTAAAGACCTGACAACGTGCATGCTATGTGGTAAGGAGGGCCACAGGACCGGTCGGTGTTCTGTTGCAAAATAAGATTTCTACAAATCAATTGCAATAGGAGCCGACGGTCATTGGCTTTATCGTGGGACACCGCTTTGACGGAGCGCTCAGACATCATTTTTGTGTCGGAACCTCCTTATGATCTCACTTCTGGAACGGGATGGCTGGTGGATGCGACAACGACAGCAGCTATTGGTTTTCCGGTGTCTGGGATCCCTATAATTAGCAGTGGCAGCAGTGACGGTTTTATATGGGCCGACCTCGGTGAAATCGTAGTATTTTCTTGCTACAATTCTCCAAATGCGGGAATAGATAATTTTGTAGTATTCCTAGAAAATCTTGCAGGAGAGGTTATGAGGCATAGAGGTCGTAAAGTCTTAATCGCTGGAGACTTTAACGCCAAAAGTCCCGAATTTGCGGGAACTGTAAACAGTCTAAGAGGGCGTCACCTGAGTGAGTATGTTAATACACTAGGGCTGACTTGTATAAACGGTGAAGATATGACGTTCCGTAGACGAATGTCGTGTTCGGCAATAGATTTAGCCTTTACAGGAGTACTGATATTAACGACTTCTTTGATTGGAGGATTATTAATAAAGAGAGTTTATCGGACCATCTATTTATAGCATTTGAGTCCCGATCCAGGGAAATTCGTGTAATGTCGGGAAGGCTGATCGTCTCCAAAAAAGGATGCTTACGGTTTAGGGACAGAATAATCCTAAGACTTGCTGGCGATATGTCCCCCGAAGACTTTGTGGAACAAGTTCAAGAGGAATGCGGAAAAGCGGGGGTCTTAGTTTATCCCCGGAGGCAGCAACATGCTTACTGGTGGTCGCCTGATTTGGAACAACTACGGAAGGCAGCATGGAAAGCAAGAAGAGCCTACCAAAGATCGGGTAGGCAGAATTCTAGATTAAGGGATGCTGCGCGTGAGGTATACGTGGAAGCAAGGAATGCGTATAATGCATCAATTAAAAGGGCTAAAGCCAGTTGCTGGAAGCGACTGTGTCAAGATATAGATGCTGATCCATGGGGCAGGGGTTTTAAAATTGTTACCAACAAGTTAGGGAAGAGATTACCTGCCTTAACAGACGATAAGATCCATCGTGTTGTTAAGGAATTATTTCCTCAGCAAGCGGATCCTACTCGGGAAGAGATTGTGGATAATAGCTTTGAACTTCTTGACGCTAGTGAGCTATTAATGGCGGTGAAAAGACTGAAGCTACATAAGGGACTCGGGCCAGATGGCATTCCAGCCGAGATAATCAGAATATTAGCAGAGAGGATGCCTGCAGAGCTTCTTAATATCATGAATAAGATCCTGAGAGATGGTTGTATTCCAATGCAATGGAAAGAGTCCAGGTTGGCCCTTAACAAGAAACCGGGGACCGATGACTTACAAGTAGCATATAGACCTATATGCATGATTAATAACATCTGCAAACTCCTAGAGAGATTGTTGGAATTGCGGCTGAAAAATGCGATTGAAGAACATGGTGGCCTTTCTAACGCACAATTTGGTTTCCGTAAGGGGCGTTCTACGGGGGGTGCTGTTAAGACAGTTATGCGTCTGGTGGACGAAGCGGCATCGGGTACTTGGCGCACCAGGAAGATACCAATTGTGATATTGCTTGATGTGAGCAATGCTTTTAATTCGCTGAAATGGGATGCGATCCTACAAGCGTTGAGAGATAAGGATATTCCTGGATACCTAAGAAGAATTATCCAGAATTACCTGCAGGATAGGTTTGTTGTTTGTCACCAGGGTAGATCCTGCTTCCGCTTCAAAGTGACGTGTGGAGTGCCTCAAGGCTCTGTCTTGGGGCCACTCCTTTTGAATCTGGTCTATGACGGAATTCTCGGGCTGAGTTATCCTCTGGGTGTTTTCCCAGTGGCTTTTGCTGACGACCTGGCCTTGGTTGTTACTGGAAAAACTGAAGTAGAGGTATCGGAGAAGGCAAACGCAGCGATACGAATGGCAGAAGTCTGGATGTCTACTAAAGGCTTAAAACTTTCGCATGGTAAAACAAAATACGTAGTCATGACAGGTCGTAGGAGAATATCTGACATCCTAATTCGAGTAGGGGGTAATCTTGTCCAGCAACAGACTTCAGCCAAATATTTAGGGATCTGACTTGACAAGAGGAGGAGTTTTACGGCACACGTGAATGAAATACGTAAACGAGCTGAATGCACGGTCAAAAATCTTAGCAGATTACTCGGTAATATGACAGGATCCAGAACTGCGAAGCGTAAGATTTACGCTCACGTAGTTAATTCCATCTTACTGTACGGTATACAAGTCTGGGAAAGAGCTCTGCGTGCCGACAAGGACAGAAGAGCCCTTGAAGGAATTCAACGGCGCATGGGCTTAAGAGTGATATGCGCATATTCTTCAGTCTCCACCGAGGCAGTACTCGTAATTGCAGGAGTTCCTCCGCTTAAACAACTGGCGGAGATGCGAGTGAGTATAGCATGTGGACAACCTTCTAAAGAAGCATATGAAGAGATGCTGCGTAATTGGCAACATCGTTGGGATGTAGCCAACACGGGACGATGGACACATCGTTTGATACCTTTGATCCGACCATGGATAGAAAGGAAGTTCGGGGACATAAATTACTGGATAACGCAATTTTTTACAGGGCATGGGTCGTTCAGGTCCTATTTATGTGCGAGACTAAGGGTAGATAACAACAACTGTCCTTACTGTGGGGCTTATGATTCCCCTGAACATGTAGTATTTGAATGTAACCGTTGGACTGAAAGCAGGCAATCCTGTGTAAGACGTATAGGGCCATTATCTACGGAGAATGTGGTGGATAAAATGCTACTTAACGAGGATAACTTTAATGTGATCTCGTCGTTTATAACCGCAGTTATAAAGAAGAAAGATGAGGAAGCTCGTCAAGAAGAAACCGCTCGCTGATGACGGCTTGTCGTAGGTGGAATTTCCACCTACGAAATAAAAGAGCTAACCGGTGAACTGACCTGCCGTGCCGGACATACAGCCGGCGGGCGGGGAGGCGAGCTAGAGTAAAGGTGTCCTTTACTCTAGCTACAGAGGAGTGTCTCCTCTTTACTTTACAGAGGAGTGTCTCCTCTGGCGCGAGTCAAACTTGATTGTAGATCCGTTCCAGAGTAGGTGGGAATATATATATAAAAAAAAAAAAAAAAAAAAAGCTCGAGAGTGTACTTTTGATCCTAATTATTTCCATAAAAATGTTTCTACCAAAGCAAAGCTTAAGTTAAAAAAAATGGCTCTTTGAATAAACTTCAATTTTGTATTTTTCATATTTGCCTCTCTTTTGGATGACGAGTTTGCCGACCACTGACCTAAACTAACTGTAGTCCTTTCGTTTGATGCTAGTGAATAAATAACTGCAGGTATGAAGGAGGTATTCAACATTATTTACTTACAACTAATACTCTCATTCTAATACCATAATACCACTTTGTTAATTTCTGTTTGTAAAAAAAAGTATTTTTGATTCATGATCTATTTTTTTTTTTTTTCACTCAATAATTTATTTTTATTTTATTCTCAATTATTACGAATTTTAAAAATTGTGCTCTTAATTTAACAAACAAAAACATATTTTAATACAACCCATAACAATCAGAATAAACTATATTTTTTTAAATAACGACGATAGTACCGCTTACGCCGAAATCCAGTTAATTTTGAAGTATGACGCGTTACCAAACTAAACCTTAATCTTCTCATACGTCTTAAGCGTCTGAACAATAACAATCTATCATGTCTAGATAATGTTATATCGTAAGTAATAGCATATTCTTTAGTACGAGATTTCATAGTAAATTTTCTTTCAGTAAAGTATCGTCTAGATCTTACACCACTCAATGTACGACCAGATTTAATAGTAAATGATAAAGTTCTCTTTAAACTTCGTCTACGTCTTGTAAATAGTCTTTTAGTAAAGAATTTGTAAATTCTTTTATAACTTACTGCAGTTGGTCGATGTCTTGAATAAAATTTTGAAATTGTACGTCTATTAAACTGTGAAATTGTTTTATTTATATGAAAGCCTTTAATATAAAAATTTTGTATTCTATTGCTTTTAAAAATGTTTTTTTTAGATCTAGGTTTATAAGTTCCTCGTGTAAAGGTGACATATTTATAAGAATAATTCCTTCTAGTACCATGTTTATATTTTTTACGAGACCTTTTACTTGATCTTGTTTTGTATAAACGTAACCATTTTAGTAATTCAAATGAAATGGTCCTTCTATATCCACATCTTCTTGATCTGGATAGAGTGTAAGATCCTCTAGTAAAAAATGTTGAACGAGTAAATTTTTTTTTTTTACTAAATGTACCACGGTAAGTTCTCCAATACGATAATTGATAAGTATATCGCTTTTTAATCACTTTGCTAATACGTCTAAAACTATAACCCCGTTTTGCTACACGATTATGAATAGTAACGCCAGTTCTTCTGGAATAAAATCTTCTAGTTAATTGTGTTCCTAGCTTGTAAGGATATCTTGATCTATATCCTAAAGGATACGTTTGTCTTCTGTATTTTTTTTTAGTTCGAGAAAAGAGTCTTTGCCGTGCTCTAGTGCATCCTCTTTTACGTGTGTAGCCATGTGATCTCATTCTAGTTATAAAACTAACTCTTTTCTTAAAAGTTCTTTTTGAAACTTGTCTTCTTGTCACAAATTTTATGGTTGCACATATCCAAATACCATTAAGAAGTTGATATTTTTTTGTTTTAGTCCAACGATAAACAGTTCTTCTTGTTAAAGATTTTTTAAAATTTTTATTAATATTATTTTTAATGACAAAATTATAATATTTTCTTTTAGTTTTTAATAAAATAATTCCATTTAAATAGTTATTCTGTATTAATTTCTTATCTTCGTACTTATTTTTTAAAATTTCTTCTTTATGTAAGTTCTCATTAAAAAGTTTAATTTCATTATGATTAACATCTTCAAAATTCAGCCGCTGAAACAAACATTTAAGCTGCCTTCAGTGTATTATTCTTTTTTTTCCGAAGAAAATTTAATTTCCAAAAATACTTTGTAGATTTGCTTAATAAACCATATATTTCTGCTGTTTTTTTATTAATAGAATTATTACAGTATAAAAAATTGTTTCATTTTAAAAAATTTTCATTATTATTTAATTTTTGTATAAAATGTTTAATCAAGAAATTAAATTTAATGCAGAAAAATATAAATGACAATAATAAAAAAAATTACAAAACATAAAAATTTTCAAAGAACATTCATAAAATGTAGCAGAATTTCTGACCGCTATAATTTTTTTCAATTTAGATAAACTGATCAAAACAACTGATCTAACAGAATTTATAATACACAAATAAAACGAAAACAGTATATAAATAACACACCTCACGGTTATATTAAATTTATAAAAAAAAAGAAGAAAATCTGATTGGAAATAAATAAATTTACCCTATCTTAAAAGTACCAATGATATAAAATGAATGTAGATATTGTCAGAAGAAGAGAAACTTATCAAGGTGATTATTTGAATAACAGTGCTCTTTGATAAAAAATCTGAACGAATAGACAAAACAAAAAGGAAAGGATCTGAATTTTGAAAGTATAGTTTTTTTAAAGTATAGTTTAGAAAAAAAATAAAATGTTTAGTACATGTTCCCCTTCTGAATAGAGGCAGTGTGTGCCATGGTAATGCAGAAGGTTATCATTTGCTTTTCTTTGCAAGAGGTAGACAATTTGAAGCAAGCCAACTTATTACATTTTAACTGTAATGGTTACCAGTCATTACTCTGTTGCTTTGGTTTATGGGTTCCAGTTAATATTTTTTTGTTTAAAAGCAATACGTGAATTTACTTAACAATGGACACAGTTTCTTGCCAGACTGATATTATTTTGAGCTTTCAAATTTAGGACCAGTTTTAAATAATACTGGCCAGGCTTGGTGTTTTTCATATGCTACAAAATTTTCATATATCCGCATTTCCATCGATATACGCATACATAATCTTCAAGTTTATCGGATAAATGAAACTTTAAAAAAAATTCACTACCTGGCCCAGTTGTTTTTATAATTGTGATGTAAAGAATCCACAGTACAAGAAAAGGCAATCAAGAGTTGCTTTTATCTGAGAGTTATGACATACTTTACTATCCAGCCACTTCCAGAGGGAAGATGTTATTATTTTGAGGATGAGTACCATGTACATTTTGGTGGGCTTGAAGTGCTGATATTTTAGTGTAATCAGTTCAATGAAAAAAGCAACAGCAAACCATTTTTGCTGGTTAGCTAAAACAGTCTACATCATACTAGCAATAACAAAATAAGTGGATTATGGCATATCATAGCTCATTTATTCTGTTGAAACCTTCACAAGGTTCTATTTTATATTTTCACAAAACTCACAGGTTCCAAACATTCCTTATATATACATTTCTAAAAAAATCTTATACCTTATGACAGTGATTCCCAAACTGTGCGCCATGGCGCCATGACCTCTTCACAGGTTGCTGCGAAATATTGTAAAAGCTTCATAATTAATTGAACCAATAATTAATAATTATTAATTTAATGTTAAAGTAAAAAAAAATAATGAAGATACACGAGTTTTATTTATTCTTATCTCTTACTTACAAGTAGTCATACTTTTACTTAGGTTAGGGTGCCATGGAAAAATTTTAATTGAAAAAGGGCGCCGCAACTCGGAAAAGTTTGGGAACCACTTCCTTATGACATATTTCATGTTAAAACTTAGGATTTCTAAATGTTGAAAGGCATATGTATTTTAATTTTAAGCAATATCATATAAGAGTATTGTATTTTAATTAAAGGGACCAAAATTGAAAACACCTCAGACACAAGTAGATCACTTAGTTTAATTTCAAAACTGGAAAAAAAAACTTGTGGACAGTGTCAATGTCACTATTCCACTAAGATTTAGTAGGAAAGCAGCTACATATTAAAACGCATCTTTTTAAACAGAATTAAAGTGGTAGCTGAGGCCATTCTTATGGTATTTATCAAAGGAAGAGGGAGCATAAAATAAGCAGAAAGGGGAATCAGAGGAAGAGATCAACACATAGAGGAACTGTGAGCTCTTCAAAGTAATATCCTAACTATTCATAAAGTAATTTATAAATAAATTCTATATTATTCATTCAGTTATTAAAATCAAAAGTAATAATAAAATTCAAAATTTAAATCTTTGGCTTTCAGAACACACAAAACCTGTAGGGGCCCTGGTAAATTATATTGTAGGGTGATCCATGGGTCCTCCGGAACCAGAATATCCATGAATAGATATAAAGTGGATGTAGATCACCAGCAAGAGTAAATAATTGAACTTTTTTTTTACTCTAATTTTAAAACTCTTTTTTAAAAAGCTGCTGAAGATTTGAAGAAAGGACAGTCGTTCCATTTAAGATAATTTGTTTTAAAATATAAAACACCCAAAGTCATGTCATATAAAGGGCTGTTAAGAAAAGTAATTTTGTTTGAATGACAGTCTGTATATGCATGAATGAATTTATTTGTCATTCATTCACTTATGAATGCATGGTTTAGCTTATAATGAAACACTGAAAAAGAAATTTAAAAAAAAAATGATATGTAGATCTAAAGAAATAAATTAATCTTGAAGAAAATCATAATAACTAGTGAGAGATATAAACATTAATCATAAATTTAGGAAGTTCCTACGTATAAAATATTCCCAAAGAAATGAAAACATAAATATTGTTATGTATGTTCTATAACCTGCTGGTTACCATAGAAAGTTTATGTGTAGATACTAATGGAAAGGCAAAAAAGAGGAATACCAAGAATTTCTTCATAGCAATCTGTGTTATCTGCAATGGTGAGAAGAGATATTGAAAAAAAATTTGGAGAAATCAACATCAATGTCTTGTAGAGTCTAGAATAACGTTTCTCAACCTGGTGGTCGTGGTGATATGAAAGGGGGGGGGGGTTGGAAAATTAGCCTACAAGTTTAAATGTAAACAATAATGAAATCATTTATTATAAGTATTTTAGTTACATTTATAAGTACACATAAAAAGAAAATAAATGAATGATACGATTGGGCTTGTTTTTCATTTAAAACTTTCTCCATACATATGTCTATGTTAGAAACACAAAAAAGCAAGTTGGTTTCAAGTGATAAAAAACGATTCCTATATTTAGGTTTCAGCGCAACCATAGATGCAGACCATAATCTCTTTTCACAGAGGTAAGACATGGCAAAAGGGATTAATATTTTCAATGCTTCTGCAACTAAATTTCCATACTCACTTTCTAAATCGTTTTAGCCAAAAATGTTTCTAAATCTTTAGGTGTGAATTATAGTTTTTATAAGGTTTTATCAGTTTTTAAAAGGTTTGACTTTTCAATGAATTGGTCGTGAATCTCAACTGGTAACTTAGAAGCTGCAACAACATTTTCATTAAATGGATTCAATACCCATCTCTTTCAGAAATCATTTTTATCTTCCAGCTAACTGAATTGTTCGCTCAGCAAATGCATTTTCATGCTATCCAAACTGTGGTAAATAATAGTGTCTTCTTCATCCATATTTTTCTCAATATAACCAAAAGTGAATGGAAACATATCAAAATTTTCCCTGTGAAGGCGAATAATTCTGATATCAAGCTTCTTACTGAAAGCACGAACTTTGTCTGTCAATAATAAAATGTTTTTATCACGTCCTTGTTAATTCACATCCAAGTTGTTAAAATGCAAAAATACATCAGCTGATTAAGCCAACATCAATATATATATATATATACATTATTCTGTAAAAACATTGAGAATCACTTTTGTTTATCCTAGGAAAATGTTATTAATTCATCTCGCAATTCCAATAATCTGGTTAACACTTTCAAAATTGTTACTTAATCCTAAAGTTGATCAATATAAGCAGTATATGAAAAGAAAATGACTGTGAGTTATTAGAAGCTTTAAATAAATAAAAATGTTATATTTTATTCGTAGTTTTTAATTAAAAATATTAACTGTGCTAGGATGAGAGCAGAAGTGGAGAAAATGTATCTTTTTGGAGGAGGGAGTTTTCATGCTTAAAGATTCTATCATTGAGTAAAAGAATAAGTTTAAATTTTGTAAGAATAGTTTTTGCACAGGTTGAGAGAGATATTTTAGATGCGGGTGAGGGAAATATACTGCTGCAGTGCCAAAGTGGGGTGAAACACACACACACATACACATATGCTTATTTTATTGTGTGCATATGTGAAATTTTCTGTAGGCAGCAGAAGCTGTCTCCTGAAGTGTAGCTTCTGATCATTCTATGATAATTTTAAAAAATATTCTTGTAGGAAGTACTGAAAAATACTGTTTGTTGTAATGTTGAAAAATAAGACTGACAAATATAATTTTTGTTTCCTAACATGCGATATATGATTTTAATCTGTTTTTTGATGCTGAAAACGAATATGAACTCAAAATATATATATTTTTGAAAACTTTTTAAACCTTAATTAAAGGATTTTTTTCATTTTTCAACATATAATTAGCATTTTAAGCTCCTATACTGCATTTTGTTAACTCATTTTTTATTGTTTAACTTTGTTAACATAATTTGTATGCTATAAATAAACAATACTAGACAAAGAATTAAATCATATAGTCACGTATTATGACATCATATCTAATACTGAAGAGTGAGCCTTCATGGACAAGATTAATCATGTCTGTATAGGTCAAACATGTAGCTGAAAACACAGCTGTGTTGTTTGTATTAAGCACTGGATTTAGGAATGAATTAATTTTGTTCAGTGTTATTGCTGTCTTAAGTTTGTTAACAGTGCAGTGTCATAATGCCTTGAAATGTGTAAATGATGTGGATGCCCTTTGTTATGTATGCGGTGAGTTTACTGCAAAATCAAATAGAAAAAACATTACACTTTTAATTAAAAAAAGCATCTCATTTGTACTTTCACTGTAAAATTGGTGGTGAGGATAAGACGTGAGCTCCTCATATAGTATGCACTAATTGTTTTGAGGATAATTGTTCCTCTTAATTTAAGAGGATGGCTGAAAGATACACGGAAGGCTTTGCCATTTGGTGTACCTATGGTTTGACATGAACCAAAAGATCATGTAACCGATTATTACTTTTGTTTAACAAGTGTGTCTGGAATTTCTAAAAAATCAAAACATACTGCAAAATATCCTTTATTGCAATCTGCAATCAGGCCTGTATCTCACAGTGAAATTATTCCAGTTCCTGAGCCACCTGTTAATGTATGTTTTGAAAGCAGCGATGAAGAATCAGACAATACTGAAGAAGACAACAATGATTTTCATTTGCATTATCATCCAATAAGCCACATCTTATATTACAAGATGAATTAAATGACTTGGTTTTTTTTTTGTCTTCAGTCATTTGACTGGTTTGATGCAGCTCTCCAAGGTTCCCTATCTAGTGCTAGTCGTTTCATTTCAGTATACCCTCATCATACTACATCCATAACAATTTGTTTTACATATTCCAAATGTGGCCTGCCTACACAATTTTTCCCTTCTACCGGTCCTTCCAATATTAAAGCAACTATTCCAGGATGCCTTAGTATGTGGCCTATAAGTCTGTCTCTTCTTTTAACTATATTTTTCCAAATGCTTCTTTCTTCATCTATTGGCCGCAATACCTCTTCATTTGTCATTTTATCCTCCCATCTGATTTTTAACATTCTCCTACAGCACCACATTTCAAAAGCTTCTTATCTTTTCTTCTCAGATACTCCTATTGTCCAAGTTTCACTTCCATATAAAGCGACACTCCAAACATACACTTTCAAAAATCTTTTCCTGACATTTAAATTAATTTTTGATGTAAACAAATTATATTTCTTACTGAAGGCTCGTTTAGCTTGTGCTATTCGGCATTTTACATCACTCCTGCTTCGTCCATCTTTAGTAATTCTACTTCCCAAATAACAAAATTCTTCTACCTCCATAATCTTTTCTCCTCCTATTTTCACATTCAGTGGTCCATCTTTGTTATTTCTACTACATTTCATTACTTTTGTTTTGTTCTTGTTTATTTTCATGCGATAGTTCTTGCGTAGGACTTCATCTATGCCGTTCATTGTTTCTTCTAAATCCTTTTTACTCTCGGCTAGAATTACTATATCATCAGCAAATCGTAGCATCTTTATCTTTTCACCTTGTACTGTTACTCCGAATCTAAATTGTTCTTTAACATCATTAACTGCTAGTTCCATGTAAAGATTATAAAGTAATGGAGATAGGGAACATCCTTGTCGGACTCCCTTTCTTATTACGGCTTCTTTCTTATGTTCTTCAATTGTTACTGTTGCTGTTTGGTTCCTGTACATGTTAGCAATTGTTCTTCTATCTCGGTATTTGAACCCTAATTTTTTTAAAATGCTGAACATTTTATTCCAGTCTACGTTATCAAATGCCTTTTCTAGGTCTATAAACGCCAAGTATGTTGGTTTGTTTTTCTTTAATCTTCCTTCTACTATTAATCTGAGGCCTAAAATTGCTTCCCTTGTCCCTATACTTTTCCTGAAACCAAATTGGTCTTCTCCTAACACTTCCTCCACTCTCCTCTCAATTCTTCTGTATAGAATTCTAGTTAAGATTTTTGATGCATGACTAGTTAAACTAATTGTTCTGTATTCTTCACATTTATCTGGCCCTGCTTTCTTTGATATCATTACTATAACACTTTTTTGAAGTCTGACGGAAATTCCCCTTTTTCATAAATATTACACACCAGTTTGTATAATCTATCAATCGCTTCCTCACCTGCACTGCGCAGTAATTCTACAGGTATTCCGTCTATTCCAGGAGCCTTTCTGCCATTTAAATCTTTTAATGCTCTCTTAAATTCAGATCTCAATATTGTTTCTCCCATTTCATCCTCCTCAACTTCTTCTTCTTCCTCTATAACACCATTTTCTAATTCATTTCCTTCGTATAACTCTTCAATATATTCCACCCATCTATCGACTTTACCTTTGGTATTATATATTGGTGTACCATCTTTGTTTAACACATTATTAGATTTTAATTTATGTACCCCAAAATTTTCCTTAACTTTCCTGTATGCTCCGTCTATTTTAACAATGTTCATTTCTCTTTCCACTTCTGAACACTTTTCTTTAATCCACTCTTCTTTCGCCAGTTTGCACTTCCTGTTTATATTATTTCTTAATTGCCGATAGTTTACTTTCTTCATCACTAGCATTCTTATATATTCTACGTTCATCCATCAGCTGCAATATATCGTCTGAAACCCAAGGTTTTCTACCAGTTCTCTTTATTCTGCCTAAGTTTGCTTCTGCTGATTTAAGAATTTCCTTTTTAACATTCTCCCATTCTTCTTCTACATTTTCTACCTTATCTTTTTTACTCAGACCTCTTGCGATGTCCTCCTCAAAAATCTTCTTTACCTCCTCTTCCTCAAGCTTCTCTAAATTCCACCGATTCATCTGACACCTTTTCTTCAGGTTTTTAAACCCCAATCTACATTTCATTATCACCAAATTATGGTCGCTATCAATGTCTGCTCCAGGGTAAGTTTTGCAGTCTACGAGTTGATTTCTAAATCTTTGCTTAACCATGATATAATCTATCTGATACCTTGCAGTATCGCCTGGCTTTTTCCAAGTGTATATTCTTCTATTATGATTTTTAAATTGGGTGTTGGCAATTACTAAATTATACTTCATGCAAAACTCTATAAGTCGGTCCCCTCTTTCATTCCTTTTGCCCAGCCTGTATTCACCCACTATATTTCCTTCCTTGCCTTTTCCAATGCTTGCATTCCAATCTCCAACTATTATTAAATTTTCATCCCCTTTTACGTGTTTAATTGTTTTATCAATCTCTTCGTATACACATTCTACCTCATCATCATCATGGGCGCTTGTAGGCATATAGACGTTAACAATCGTTGTCGGTTTAGGTTTTGATTTTATCCTTATTACAATGACTCTATCGCTATGCGTCTTGAAATACTCCAACTCTCCTCCCTATCTTCTTGTTCATCACGAAACCTACTCCTGCCTGCCCATTATTTGACGCTGAGTTAATTACTCTAAAGTCACCCGATCAAAAGTCGCCTTCCTCTTCCCACCAAACCTCACTAATTCCTACTATATCCACGTTTACCCTATCCATTTCCCTTTTTAAATTTTCTACCCTACCAACCTTTTTTAAGCTTCTAACATTCCACGCTCCGACTCGTAGAATGTTATTTTTTACTTTTCTGCTGACCCCTTCCTTAGTAGTCCCCACCCGGAGATCCGAACGGGGGACTATTTTACCTCCAGAATATTTTACCAAGGAAGGTGCCTCCATTATTGCTTTTGAAAATGCAGAGAGCCACATTTTCTTGGAAAAAAAAAACAGCTGTAGTTTTCCATTGCTTTCAGCTGCACAGTACTCAGAGGACTGAGTGATGTTGATATGGCCGTTTAAGTCATTGTGACTCACGTCCCTAACAACTACTGAAAGAGCTGCTGCCCTCTTTCAGGAATCATTCCTTAGTCTGGCTTTCAACAGATACCTCTCCGATATGGTTGCACCTTCGGTCCAGCTACTCTGTATCCCTGAGCACTCAAGCCCCCTCACCAACGGCAAGGTCTCATGATTCATAGAGGAGGATGACTTGGTTAGGAATTTAAATTTATCAAAAAATCAAGCTGAACTGTTAGGATCAAAAATTATTGATGAAAATAATTTGGTTTATTGCACAAATATTGATGAGCTTATGTTGCACTTAGGACAAGTTCATAAACCTGTGATTTGGCACCTTCTCATAGATTCATCCAAGTATAATTTAAATGTAGTTCTACTAGTAACAAATATTCTTATTAGTAACAGTAACAAATATCCTTCGATACCAATTGCTTATGGTATTAATTTGAAAGAGACATACTATGTGATAAAAGACATTCTTGAAAAAATAAATTATAAAAAACATAGCTGGAACATATGTGGTGATTTGAAAGTTTATAGCTATTTTGTTAGGTTATACTAAGTACATGTGTTTTCTTTGCGAAGGGACAACTGAGCTAGGGGTAAACATTATGTTACCAAAAAATAGAAGAAATGAGACAACTTAACTCCAAATGGGAAAAATATTATTCATGAGCTCTTAGTTGAACTCAAAAAAATATTTTTACCCCCTCACCATATGATTGAAAAATGAAAAAAAAAAAAAATTTGTAAAAGCAATGAAGGATAGTCCCAAATTTTTATTTATCAGACAGAAATTTCCGAATTTAAGTGAAGAAAAAATTAAAGAAGGAATATTTGTTGATCCTCAAATAAGAGAGTTGGTCAAAGATGATGTATCTAATTCAATGTTAAATAACATAGAGAATGCAACTTGGACTTCATTTAAAGACGGCAAACAAAAATCGGACAATTACCACGTTATTGTTAATCAACATCTTACTTCATACAGAACCATGGGATGTAATATGTCTTTGAAATACATTTCCTGTACTCACATCTGGATTTTTTCCTGGACAACCTCGGAGACGTAAGTGAAGAACATGGTGAACGTTTCCTCCAAGACATTTCGTTGATGGAAAGCCGCTACAAAAGGAAATGGAATACTAACATGTTAGCCAATTACTGCTGGACATTAATTCTGGATGTGCCTGAGGCTATTTATAAAAGAAAAGCATCAGCGAAATCATTCTAACACAGGTATGGCCATGCAAAATTATAAATTTTACAAATTTTAACTAGAGTTTTCCTTAATTTTTTTTGAAGCGTAATTTATTTAAAACTAAGGGTAATAGAAAAATTGTATTTACAGATCTGTAATGAAAACAAAAAAGCAATTCAAGAAATTATATCACTCTTAGAGAAACATAAAAAAAATTTTTTTTTGTCTATCAGTGTAATCAGTCTGGACTTATTATTTTTCTGTCTTATAATTTTTCATTTTGACTGGTCAAAGTACAATAGACATGGCACTATGAAACAATATAAAATGTTTGAAGACAAAATGTATCACATATTGGTTCATTCCATGTGACTGCACAACTAAACTGATTAAAAATTTATATGTCCCAAAATTTTCATCTACTAAAACCGAAACCGAGGCAATTATTGTTAATGTTATTTTGCCATTTATATTTGATAATGTGTTGCGTTCCTTGGAAAACATTAATTATATAACAGTGACGATGGATAGTTCAAACAGAAGTGAAGTAAAACTTGTTCTGATTGTTGTAAGATATTTCAGTCTGGAGGAGGGAATTCAAGTTAAACTTTTAAATTCTGATGAAGTGTTGGATGAAACTGGTCAAATTTTGACTCAGTATGTTTTGCAGTGTGTGAAAAAAATACAAACTTGAAAAAAAGTTGGTTTGTTATACAGCTGATAACACTAACAGTAATTTTGATGGTAAAGAGAAAGGAGAATGAAAATGTGTTCAGTAAAGTTCAAAGTGATTTAGATAGACCTATTTTAGGAATTGGTTGTTCTGCCCACATTGTACACAGTTCAGTAAAAACAACATGTGATTCACTACATCTCGACATAGAAGTTATTATTATGAAAATTTATAAATATTTTCATATATATATAGCAAGAGTAACATAACTTAAAGTTCTGTGAATTTGTGGAAACAGTTTACAAAAAAGTATTATCTCATAGCAGCAAAAGGTTTCTTAGTTTGTTACCTGCAATAGAAAGAATTCTTAACATTTTTGTTGGTCTAAAGTCATACTTCTTATTTTGTGACAAATGCCCAAAATTATTATTAGATTTTTGAAAATCTAGAAAGTGAACTGTTTTTGAAAATTTTATATGGTACTCTACAGTTATTTAATAATGCAGTTCTGAAATTGTAAGCTAATTCTATCACAGCAACAGAAGTATTTCAGACATATTCTGAATTAATTTGTCAACTTCAGGAAAGAAAAACCCACAAATTTATACCATATTCTGTCAAAGAATTGCTATGAGCTCTAAAAGAAAATAATGATGTTCAGGAACAAAAATTCTTCTCAAGCATAGACAATTTTTATAATTCTAGTATTCTATACTTAGAGTTGTGGAGAACTAATTTTGATAAAGCTAGTAAGTTTTAGTGGATAAATTTACGAACTGAAATTGTCTGGTCTGATTTAGAAGGAAGTACACAACTTGTTAATGAAATTACAAAAGATTCCATATATACTGATGAATGTACGTTGTTGAACCAGGCAATTCGAAACCAAAGGATAGATTGTGGTTCAAGTTCTGGAAAAGATACTATTGAAGAGAAGTGGAAAGCAATTTTCAAGGTGTTTCAAAAGACTGATATTCATGTTGCAATATTTCTAAAACGGTTGAGTTTATGACGTCTTTGCCTGGAACATATGCTCCAGTTGAGAGAGTTTTTTCAATTACAGGGAACATTTGGTCTGCAGAAAGAAGTAGACTTTCAGTATCTACTTTAAAATACTTTATATAAAAATTCCCCCTTCCTTTCCTTTTTTCATACCACTTTTTTATTATCGTTATTTTTGTAATAATTTATTCACTGTAATACACTTCAGAATCATCAAAGTAATGACTCTTTTTTTTCAATATTTTAAAAGATTTGTTACCCTCATATAAAAAATAGCTGAAAATGGTTATTTAAGTTTTCCACTTCTGAAAATTTTTTTATAATTCTATCTTTGTTAGATTTCTAATTTTATAGCTTGATCTTCCTGTTTTGTATATGAATTAGATCATAAATTATGGTCAGAATTCTCTGTTTTAAATATTATATAAATAAAACGTAGTACTGCTATTCAATTTTATTGTTCACATGTCAATAAATATTTTCACAAAGTTCCGGGAGTACGAGTACATTAGGTACTATGACTTCACGGATGTGGGCGACTCAAACCCAAAGAGAGGAGCCAGGTAATTAGTTACTAGTAACGAACGATTGGCGCTGATACTCGTGATCCTTTCTTTGTAGGTTCCGATAAAAAATTGTATTAAATATTCATTTCATTATTTAGGTTTACTGGAATAAATGGAAGAATCTTCGCAGCTTAGACGACTAATTATTTTGTAAACTAACAAATCCGTACTTTATTAATATCAATAAAACGATACAATCAAAATAAATGTAATTACTTTAAATATATAAAGTAATTGAATACAGGTATTAAAATAGAAAGAAGATATATGTACACGCGTGAATCATTTAAATATACGAACTGCTTCAATTTTTTTTATTACAGAATAGAAATTATAATGTAATCATTATTTATTAGTAATTTTCAGAATAGTGAATAGAAATAGAATAAGAGTCAATAGTATGATTTAATGGGCGTAGCGTTGGAATATTCCAAAGATATTTATTGAGTTGTCTTTTCTTTATTACATCCGCATTTAATTTACGTTTCGATAGAGTATATTTAAATGATCTGGTGTTCCTTGAATGATTAGATTTATGGGTGTAATTTGTACGTTTAATTCGAGTATGTTTACGAACAGTTCGATTTATAAACAGAAATTTACGTACTTTTAATTTTCTGTAATAACTCGTTGTAAATTTTACTGTCCTTTTTTTTCTGGTGTATATTGAACATTTTCTTTTTAATGTAATTCTTGAAAAAAATCTTCTAGTATTAAAAGGTTTTGTAAAACCCCGTCCGATTGGTTTTCTTATTAATAACGAATTTTTAATTTTTTTAATGTTTGTCAGGTTATTTCTTTTCCATCTTAAATTCATTTTTTTGGATTTGTATTTATTAACTATATTAAATTTAAACGGTTTTTTACTACTTTTTAAACGTCTTTTAGTAAGACCAGCAATTCTGGTATACGGTCTTTTAGGTTTTCTTGTTTTGCTATTTTTACAGAGTTTATAAGTTCCTCTATTTGTGCGGTATCTGGTTTTTGCTAATGAATGTTTCTTTCGAGAATTCCATGACAACGAATACCAATACCGTTTTGTAAAAGTTCTTCTAGTCCGTAAAGTTTTCATAGTTCTATTTTTTACTGTAAAAGATCTTTTAGTTTTAGCAAGACGTCCACGTGAACGATGAAATCTGGTCCACTTCCTTTTCGTTACAATGAACCTGTATGTACGCGAATTTCTAGTAAACTTACTTTTGGTAAATGTAGCGGTCCTCGGACGGTATGTACGATCAGTTAGAAACCTTTTTGTAGAAGTCGGCTTACTTCTTTTTCTATTTAATTTTTTCTTCGATATTTTTTTATAAGTTTTTGATCGATAAGTAAAATTAGTTTTTCTGAAATACGTTTTTCTTTTCGAAATTAATTTTCTATTTGTTTTATATTTTCTTGAATGTTTGTGATAATATGTTCTAAAATTGATTTTAAATGTATAATTAGTTTTCCTAGTGTATGCCTTCCTGTTTGTAATTAATTTTATATGCTTTATACATTTTTTTATATTTCTACGATAATTATTCGTTCTTTTCTTTTGTTTATTCTTTCTCTTTTTGGTATGTATCCGATTACTAGAATGAAGCTTAAATTTCTTTTCTATTTTATTCTTATTTATTTTTTTAAAAATTGTCTTCAACAGCTTCTTTTCTTTAAATCTTTTAGTTTTAATAAATTGTTCATTTTCTTTTTCTCTTAATTTATTACAATCTGTTAAAAATAAAATATTTTTTCTAACTTTGTCTGCATCGTTATTTTTTATCAAATTAAATTTCGTAGTATAATGGATATATTTTTTACTGTCTTGAATAATATTATTGTTGTTATATTTTCTTGGAGATTCATCAACTTTTATTTTTTCAATTTTAAATGAATTTATTCCCTACAAAATATAAAATTCTAATTACTTATCATAGATAATACTATTTTATTTATTTATACATTTTGTAAGAGTTTATTACTTTTCCTAAATGAACAAATAAATAAATCAAAAAATATTTAAAAATTCAAGAATGTAAAAAATATCTGCCTTGATGGTTTATTCAATAGTGTTACTTACTGTTAAACCGCTGACTTTTCAGTTGAAGCAATGTAGTTACTCATCAATTCACAACGAAAAGGGGAATTTTACTTGTTACCTTAAAATAAATATTTCAGTCTTGTTCATGACCGAGTCATGTAAAACACTCGTGGTGTTATAATTGGTATCGGTCAAAATTGTTTTCTCTGAAATCATTGATGTTTACTAAACAGCCAATCCTCATAACTGTCAATGTGACGGTGGTACTTGCAGGATGAATACCTAAATTTTATTATGTTTTACATGCTGATATGCAACGATAAATTCAGCTAATTGAAGAAGTCAATGGGAAACCCTTCACTCAACTCAGTTCCTAGTAAGCTGAGCATGAGATGCTTGTTATTCTAGAAAATGATTATGCGTAGGTTGTTTTTTTTTTTGGGAGTGATTAATGATCCTTGACAGGTTGATCACAATTGTTAAAATTACAGTTAACGTACATTACACATTGTTAAATAAATCAATGATGTAAATTTGTTTCCAGTGAAAGTTTACATTTTTAAATTATAGGCATCAAAAATCCCTTTTAGCACTTTCAATCATCAAACATAATTTCTGAAAAACCCTGCTTTAAATCTTAAAGGAATAATGAAGAAATAAAAACAAATTTAATTTAATGTATATTTGATAGTAGTTACAGTAGTCTTATAAAATATTTTAGATTTTTAAAATTTAGCGTAGTATATAGCCTTTAACAAAATTATAAAAATAAATCAAATTACCAAAGGTAATGGCTCGATTACCTAGGCTTGCTATTTAGGCTTGGCTATTTTTCATTAATCTCAGTATTTAACCTGATTACATATACGTGAGCAGAAAGTTACACAAGGTATCCATTAAAAAAAAACAATTTCTGTGGTGAGCGGTAGCGACTTGGCCTTTCATCTGGGGGATCCTGGGTTTGAATCCTGTTCAGGCGTGGCATTTTTTATACGATACAAAATCCCACTAACATATTCCCATGTGCAAACTTCAAACCCTTCTGTGGTGAATTAATTCAATAAGTCAAAAAAATTATATCATGAAATTTTTTTTAGAAAAATTATCCATTTTTTTACTAGCGGTGCCAAATAACTAATTGACAACAAAATCATGCCCACTTATATAAAGAAATGATTGGACTGAATTTAGACAAAAATCAAATTTTTAGATGAAAATCTTCTAATAGTTATACATTTGAATCACGATGAATAATTTAGGCTTTTATGAATAACCTTTTAAAAATTCAAATTTCTAAGCAAAAAAGAGTATTGGTACTAAACTGAGTTTTTACAAAGTTGAAGTTTTTAAAATGATATTTTTTTAGTTTGAAGACAAAATTCTGTCATTTAAAAAGTTCAAGTCTAATAACAAACCACGGGATGATTAATAATATTGAATTTTTTGGCTAAATTATTTCTATTGTGCACTCTAATCCAAACATATTTACAAAGTGGATCTGGATCCTTGTAACAGCCATTATTTTGATATTCCTGCTAAAGATTCAGATTGTAAATTCTTATTGTCAGCAGAAAGAGCTGAAATCAACAGTGGTTTAATTAACTAAATCTTTTATCATTTAATTATTTGACATGTTTGATGCAGTTCTCCATTATTTTCTGTTTACATATAATCTCATAATTTAAAAATATCTATTACATCTTTTATTATTTGTTTTATAAATGCTAAAATTGTTTTCCCATACAGTTTCTACCTTCTTCACTTCCTTCTATTACTAAATTAAAAAACCCTGTTAAAAGTAAATGGTGATTAACTAAAAAAGTAATTAAAAATATCTTAATTTTATTAACAGAAAAGGTGGTAATTTATTATTTACATGACTAGCCAAAAGGCTGTGTAATGTACTTAGAACGTATGCATGTATGTTTGTTCCACCGTAGCAGCTCAACGGCTGAACCAATTTAGATGTATAATTCCACGTTGGAATCCTTACATTACTGGGAATGTCATAGGCTAAAATTGTACATATATATATATATATATATATATATACATATAAGTATGTATATGTAGTAGAGGAGATTTACCGACGTACAAATTTGAATGAATTGTGAACTGTGAACCTCTATCACTGTGCAAGTTGGGTTTAACTGATTTGAATCAATCAAATAAATAATATTAAAAAATAATAGAATTAAATTTACATTAAATAAAACAAAATAATATTAAATAAATTTGTTTAATAATAATGGGTTTTCCATGGGAACTGCATGTGGGGCTAGAGTGGTGAGGTGATGCGAGCACCTTGTGTGAGGCTAGATCAATTACCATCATCAACTGGTAACATACGGGATACCCATGGAGCGCTACTTCGGGAGGTGCAATGGGGTGCTCTTATATTTCTGCAAACAATCGTCTGACTTTCAAAATTCAAATGAGGTATTTGTTAGTAGGTGAATTATTTAGATGTATGACCCTGCGTTGGAATCCTTACATAACTGGGATTGTCATAGGCTATATAAATATATATATATATATATATATATATATATATATGTGTGTGTTTAAATAAATTTTAAAGATCTAAAAAAAAAATACTGTATACAAATACTGTACTGCAAAGTATAGTGTAGTATATAGTATGAGGTAATTATCCTGTATTAAAGAGAAATATTTGCCAGCAATGTTTTTTTTCTTGTTTTAGCAGTCATATTTCTTAATTTTTAATAATTATTTCTTGTTTAAATTTAAAGTAAACCAAAAATACTCGTAAATAAATCAGCTATTTTTTAACGTTTCAATGAAATTCTAAATAAAAAGAAAAATGTGTACTGCATGAATTAATGTAAAATGCTATTAAATAAATCATAACAAATAAAATAAATATATGTGATAATGATTATTGAAATAAATTGGAAAAAAGAAACAAAAAAAAATTATATAAGACAAAATTTACTTGACAGTCTAGTTTTAGACAGTTAAATAGTTTTAAATAATATTCATTTATAAGTATTATTTAATTATCAATATTTTTTATTGTTTCTTCTTTTTTCATTTATCTTTTTATTTACATTTTTCTAATTGACGCATTTTCCTCAGCATCTATCAGATATTGAATTAATTACCAATGGAAATAACCATCTAGTTTCAGATTACAGGAAAATTTTTAGTTGATTGATAATTTTTGAGCGTAACCCTTTTTTTTAATTTTAAATCCCAATAAACCAATTAACTTGTCTGCTCAATAATATTAAAGGTACACAATTATTTTTTAATTAAACTAAATATTATTTTTAGAATCTTTAGAAATTTACATATAATAATAAATAATTATTGTATGAATCTTGATTTATCTTATTTTTTCAATTGATTTATCTTATAATTTTTCATACCACTACAAAAAAAAAGTAGTAAAAAACCTTATTTTCAATTCTGAGGATAATTAATTTACAAAATTCAATCTATCACTGTGTATAACAGTTGACTATTAAGTGGTTTAGAAGTATGGTCTACATTAGAAATAGCAGTCTACTTTTACATTAGGTCTACATCAGAAGTAGCAGTGGTGGTGGTAATAAACATGAAATAGGGTGGTCCCAGAAATAGTCTTCTTTTGATGTTTACAGAAGGGTGATGATGGATAGAATAACAAAATGTTAAAAATTTGATATGTATAGATGTATGAGTGCAATATCAATGATATTTAATGGCATCAGCTGGTCTAATTTGATGACAGATTTCTGTCAAGGATAAAACCTCAACAGAGGTACAGGAAATGCCTGAGACAGTTGGAAAGAATATGGATAAGGCCACGCAGACTTTCATGCTTAGTCTTGAGAATTGTAGATGGAGATGTTGATCGAGTATGAAGGTAATCATTATAGAACTCAACTATGTCAACTGTCACTAATTACAGTATTTAAAATTTAATCTGAAATATTTTACTAGAGTAATAAACAAAATTTAATTACAACATAATTAAAAAATCAATAACATATTTATAGTTTACAAAAATTAACTTTATAAAAGTCATCTGCCTTCAAAAATATAACAAATTATGAAAAACAGTTAATGTTAAAAATAAGTAATCGGGTCGATTAAAAAATTAAGACAACATAGAGAAAGTTAGTGTACAGCTTAACCAGGATTCATAAGGTGCATAAATAAAGTTAAAAAAAAATCATAATAAAGTCGAAAATCCAATAATATTTTATAACAGATTTCCATCCCAAACATACTACCATATAAAAAAAAATTCTACAATTCTTCATTATGTTCTTATTGAAATAAAAATGTTAATAACAGAATAAAAATCATTATACAGATTTTTTTTTGAAAACAGATTTGTTAAAGTACATAAGAAATCAAACAAGGGCTTGTTTATGTTTTATGGGCGTAAAACCACACAATTGCCAGCAGAGTTACTTTTTCAGATTCTATAAATTAATATTTATTCTTGTTTTTTAATCATATTTTTTAAAACAAAATTACATAAGTAAAATGCAATTGAGCCCATGCTGACAAATGGTAAATTCCTACTTGGTTGAGTTTATGAACTGTCAATGATACACTAATAGGCTAAATTTTTTTATAAAAAAATACAAACATTCTATTAATTATGCTTTCATTCTGAATTTATGTATATTATATAGTAATTATATTTTATGATAAATGTAATATTTTTACTCAAATTCAAATTGATCATATAAATAATAAAATGTTAAAATGAGATAATATATAAGACGGTTGAAGTAAATCTAACAATTAACATTAAAACATGAAAAAAATTAATGACATTAAATGAGATAAATTTAAAAAACTAATGACTATAAAATAAAATTTCCTACTGAAAGGTGCATTTACATCTTAAGTAACAAAAAATAATGCCTATAAATAAAAAAATATCCTACTTCTCATATAAACTGTATAGTTTATAAGAGAGGTATTAATATTAAACTGAGAGGTATGAATACACAACATAATGTATGTAATTATGTTATAACTTGTATTTTAAAATTTTTTTAAGGTGACACCATTAACTACTGAGCTACCAGAAATCCTATGAAAGAGGTACCTCTCTTAATATTAATACAGTTTATTCTTTTAATGTATGAAAAAATTAATAATCCATTAAAAGTTCATTTTAACTTTTTTTTAATACTCCAAGGATAATCAGTAAAGAAGCCAAACAATTGCTGCAAATAAAATTCTAAAATTTGATGGGCTAAGCAAATTATTAAGGTATAAAAAAAAGCAACACATTTTTCCATAAGTTTTACTAATTTTAATTTTTCTACAATCATTGATTTCAATTAAACTTATTTAAAAAATATCGCGTAAATGATTACATAATTGAAACTTATAAAAAGAATGAAATATTTTGACTGATGAAACATTTGATAATGAAAAATAAAACTGAGTTAATATGTTCAATCTTTAATTTAAATAGCATATTTGCTATTAAAAGAAGAAAAATTTTAGCTGCTTCAGTTCCAAAATATTTTAAATAAATAAAAATTATATTAGTGTAATCCTTATGTAATAAATATGTTTTATATTTCTTTTTGCAAACAATAAAAATAACGATAAAGAATTCCAGATATATGTATCTTAATTTGTATGCCTACTGTCTACCATAAAGATAGTTTTTGAACTTTGGTATAAGTCCTCGCAAGATATAATATTAACTTTTTGTGATGTCAATATCAATGAGTAAAAAGTCATAAAGCTTGTAAAAAGAATAAACCACTAGGATTGATGAAGGAACTACAGTATATAATCGCTAAAACATACCATCCATATAACAGGCTTGTTATCTGTTCATGACTTTGAATACAAATTTACAGTTGTGTTTTATAAGAAGAATTAAAGATAAAATATAATTCAAATTGGGTCAAAGAGTTAAATAGTTGATTATTTATAATTCACATGAGTGAACTAATAACTAGAAATGTTAATTTTTTATTTTTAAAAATTCATGCTTTATTTCCAATGAATAAGTTTGGAAAGATAAGTATTGCTGTCAGTCTTTATTGGGATGTACATATACATGTTTTAGAAGAAGGAAAGATTATTTTCTTATATTATTTGTTTAGTTAAATTAACTTAAATTGGCAACAAAGCATAACTTTTCACCTCAACCCTTCCTACAGCTTAAATTAAACACTAAAATCAGAATTATTTCATTTATACTGATAAATGTTCATTTATAATTTTTTTTTATTGGCAACTTACAATAGCATTAAAGTGATTAGTTGAAATTTTGATATGTAATCTTTTTAAAATTAATCAAGTTAAGTACAAGATATTTCATTTTATTAAACATGATGAAATATAAAACTTTAAGATTATTAAACAGTAAATGATTCATATTCAAATTAATTGATTTTTCTTTCAAAGACATTTTTAAAATAAAAATCACACTTTTTTTACTGGCACATCTTAAAACGGTACGAAAGGCACATAAGTACTTAAGCAAATAATAAATTCATTTATTGTTTCTTTATTTAATATGTTGTTTTAATCAAATGTAATATATTTACAAATTTTTCATTTTGTGCAAGTGTGTTGGGATCTGGTTTTTATATGAAAAATTTGCTTGTTGAAGTCGATGCCTTTATAAGTATAAGATGAGTTTTATGAGATTATATACAAATGTGATTGATGTTGTAAGTAGTGCCTGTATGTACTTCTTATATCTCTGAGTAACTCTGCATTTGGTTTGTTTGATGTTGAGCATATTTTAAGTAAAACTTTAAGGGAAATTTAGAGTTTTGGTACTGTTGTTTAGTAGTTTTTGAACAAAAGTTCTACAAGTATGGTTATGAGAGTTTGTTTTATATTCATGTTGTTTATACTAGTATGCACAGGAGTTATCTTTACAAAATAATAAATAATGATAAAGCTTTACAATTATTAAATTTTAAAGAACATTCTTTTTCAATTCACAGAACTTATTTTCTAAAGCCTTTTTGAAAATTCACAAATACACTAAACCTGATATGACTTAAACTTTTTAGATGATTTTTTTATTTTAAATAGATAAATGCATTGTACACTGAATACATAACATAATGTATGTAATTGTATTATAACTTGTATTTTATACTTTTTTTAAGATGACACCATTAACTACTGAACTACCAGAAATCTTATAAAAGAGGTACTAAAGAGTTTCTATAGGCCTTTGGAAGAAAATTTCTATTCTCTGATTTATCAAATATAATCCAGCTCACATTATATTAGTTAACAGTAGAAATATTATACAAACATTTTAGCTCAAAAATGAAATCAGCAGTAGTACTGCTGATAAGGAAAAATTTAGACTGGTGTTTTACAGGATAATTTAAATTTAAATTTTACTGATAAAAAAGACAATTGTTTACTTACATCATTCTGTAGATCTTTTGTAAAATATTTACTCAGTTTTGTTTTTTTGTTATTATTACTATTACTTCCTACAACTGTTTGTAATAATTTTACAATAATTATATATAACTGAATATTAAATAATAATTTCATTATAGTAACTCAATTCATTTTTAAATATTTTATATAATTTATGTTCACATATTCATCATTTGCTAAATTAAAATTCTGAAATAAAAAATGTTTCATTAACTTATTAATCAAAATTCCATATTCTTAAAATGTTAAAATCCAATTAAGAAATAAAGTGACAACATGAATAGAAAAGGAGTGTATTTCTGATATACCGATTATGATGTAAGTACGTTAATCCATATTTTGTTACACTCTGATGCACTGGTCATAAAATGATTTCTTAGGTTTATAGATGCTTCTAAATCATAAATATGATATTTGACCCTCAGGTATATTTATTTTTCAATTTATAATATGTTGTAAAAACACAATTTCAACAGGAAAGTGGGTCTAAATTAACACAAAATGATTTAGCTCAATATATTTTTACAAATCTAAATAAAAACTAAACAGAACAGAAATTAGGATAGAATATAAATGAAATGTTTATGTTTTATTTCAGTATACAATGAATATATCAAGTTTATTTTTTATGGTAATCAATAAAACATTTAGGGTGAAATTCACAACTTCACACTTATTAAACAAAAATACCATTATACTTTTACATTGTTGGCAGTGGATTCTTCTATTATTTACTTTTTTCAGGAAGATGCTTGTCAACTGAGTGTCACTGAGTTGTTGAAAACACTGTTGCTCATCCAAGTCTCTGGATTTGCAGAATAGTAATTTCTTCTGTGTTATTTGCCTTTGATGAAAATAATGTGATAACTACAAGTCGTCAAAATTTGAGTCACTTGACTTGTTCCTAGTGGGCATATTGATAAAGTTTCCACAGATTTACTAAATCTATCAAGAAAGTTTAAAAACAAAGGCCACAACCATTTTTCCTTTCATTTTATTTGATAGTTACTGACACCATTGTCCAGTGAATCAACCCCACCCAAATAGTGATTATATTGCCTGCTGGATTGAAATTTTCATTCATTTCACCTTAGAATACCTTTACCATTATTCAGAGATTCAGTGGACTAAAGATTTGTAATTAGAGTAACAGCAGAATTGTCTTTTCATTCTGTAATACAGATTTAACTGGTGGTATCAGATTGATAATTGTACATCCCACAAGATTCCTAACACAGAGAACAAGAATTTTCCAAAGGGGTTTTGAATTCTATTTTCATTAACTGTTCCGGTAGTGAAAAAGCCTTCCTTCTTTAGTAAACTTAACAATCTGTATGAACTAAAAATCTACAAAAATAAATGCTGTGCTTTTCAGGACTGTCTACAATGCACAATAAATTTTGAACAGTTGAAGCACCTAATTCAAGACTAGAATCTACTTCTGCTTCTTTTCCTTGATAAATAGAAAAGTTGAAAAGGTATCCTTGTGATGAACATAAACATCACACCTTGTAGCCAAAGTGCACAGGTTTTCCTTTTGTTAACGTTCTACAAGAATGGCAACCTAAGTGTGTTCATCAATTGAAATGTGGCGAAAAAAAACACTGCATTTGCCAAAATTTTTATTCAATGTAAAATGTTTATTTCAATGTGAATATCAATGTAAGGCTGCACTGCATTTATGTGATGAATAAACATATCAATAACAACAACGAATCATTCTGAATATTCATTGCTGCTGAAGTTGCAAAAACGCAACATTAATGTTTTTGTCAAGATATAGTCATAATAAATAATTGATAAGATAAGTTTACATAAAAAACTATCACTATTTTTGAATACTTAATAATCAGTTAAAATAATATTGTACATCAGAGTTTATTTTTATATAAATTATTATTTATAGGTCAACTCAGAAGCAAAAAATTATTAAATTTAGTGAAAAATAACATAAAATACTTATGGACATAAAGGTTTTTGCTATTATTTAATAATATGTAAAATTGTTATTAAAACAGACTACTTAAAAACAGT
Organism: Lycorma delicatula; assembly: GCF_047948215.1. Lineage (NCBI taxonomy): Eukaryota > Metazoa > Arthropoda > Insecta > Hemiptera > Fulgoridae > Lycorma > Lycorma delicatula. The sequence continues at coordinate 91,299,378 of NC_134463.1, read as the reverse complement.
AAACAAATATTTCATGTAATAATAATGCAAAACAAATTGCATTGTGTTATCGCAACTTCAGCTGCATATGGATTAAAGTTTTTGTCTGTACATAAAAAAAAATCACAAATTATATACGCAGCCGCATAACACCAATTCTTCTAGTGGGAGGAATTTGAAACATTTGTGAGGCAGGGTTTATTATCTTTTCTAATCCCTCTCGAAATCATTTTTCCTTTCTCACCAACCTTTCCTCAACTTTGATTTCAATTCGATAGCGTTCTAAGGATTATATTTATGACACTCTTAAACTATAAATAAAAAAGTTTTAAATAATTTATCCTAAGGATGTCGAATCTACAGAGTTACTGTGTTTGTATTTGAATTGGTTTGATGGAAGTGACTCAGCCTACATAAATATTTGGGGACAGTTTTTAACACAGTGAATTATATAAAAAGCTCCATCTAAAGCTGAGGTGAGTTGTTTTGAGTAAATCAACTCAAAACAACTCTTACTTTATCTTTACTACTTTCTTTCTTACTTTATCTTTAAACAACAAATTTTTCTTAAGGATCAGTATATACAGAACATTGACAATTTGGAAATCACCTTATATTCCATTTGTTATCTTCTCCATACTTTAACAGTCCCAATTCCTTTTAGAGGTAATTTTGTTAACACATTTAACAAATTTTGTGAACGCATTTTGTTATCTTTACAGAGAATTCATTATGTCCTGAATGTTTTATTTTAATCAGATAACTGAAAAAACAGTTATGCACATTAGTATAGATCAGATTGATAACCTTATATATTTTAATCTGTTAAAAATAATTGTTTCTTCTAAGTTTTAAATCAATCTAAATAGAACTTGTTTAGTTGTCTTTAGCTACTTGTTTTATAAATTTTCTAATTTCACAAGTAAAATTATAGGCAATTAAGTTGCACAAATCACTTATTAAATATATTATATATACTATTATATATATTACTTAATATATTATTAAGTATATTTCACTTATAAAATATATTAATGGAGCATTAAAAATATTGATGCAATAGGTATTACTTTTCAAATTTGCAATTTTTAATTTAGATTTTCAATCTATAGATACTGCATAATTTTTATTTTTGTACCACACCATGTGAATTAGTAGGGAATACAGAATGATGAAAAGTTGAACTTAATAATTGTAAAACTATTACTTCCTTACTTAATACTACATAATTACAACTTTTTATTATTGGAGGTGGGAAAGGAATTCTTTAATGGCAATTCATCATTACCAAACGCAGGTATTATTCTTAGAGAAAGAAATATTTGAGTTTGTTGATTTGTAAATTCACTTTACATGGTCATTCAAAGAGAGGTATTAACCATTGCAAATGTGGTTCCCAACCCGAAGCCCTAAAGGCTTTGCATACACTTCCCAGATGCTCCACGGCTACTCCAGTAAAAACTAGAAATTGCATTTTGAACAGAAATTTGCTAAGATAAATTACACAGTTCTGCTAACAAATGATAGTTATCGTATTATTGTAGGACTTAATGGTAAATTTCTAGGTTTTTAAAAATATAAGTTAATTGCAAGGACATTACACAATTGTTTAGATATGTCTTTACATTCCCTTACTGCCTATCCCTCTTCCTCCCCCTCTCACACATAATTCTACTCCATAACACAATTAATAAAACAAAGAGAAGGCGTAAGGGGCTTTGCTATAGATATTGATTCTAAAAAGAGTTCCACAAATTAAAAAGGTAGGGAACCGCTGCATTAGGACTAATAACTTCAACTGTCACGACATTACTTTCTAGTTTGCTACATTGATTTGTATGCTTATACATTTAGATTTATTTTCATTTAATATTAAATTACACTGAATGAAAGCTGAACAACTGAATACATAACAACTACCTGTAATATGTACATTTATTTCATTACAGCAGGATTGCATTGGTTTTATATCTGTGTAAGATTTTAGTAACTGATTGTAGCTAATTAAAATGTTTTAAAAATAAAGTTGGATCTAGTACTGAATTTTGTGATATTCCTCCTAATATTTTGAGTGTGTAAAATCCAAATTCTTAGCACAAATAAAATATCTTTATCATGTTTTGTAATCGATTCCATTCTACCAGTGATTTTAATAACTAAGTATAAGTTTTCTTAAATTTTTAAGTAGATTTTAAAGTTTGATTATAGTCACATCGTATTTAGATGTAAATGATTTAATTTATCTTTATAAACATTAATTTTAAATATATAATAACTAAAATAATAATTTAAAAATAAAAGTATACCTCAAAAATCCTTGAATCATCAAAAATTCAAATTGACATTTAAAGTTTATTAAAAAAATATTAGAATATGCAATAAATATTAACTGAAATAAATTTAAAAAAAATTAACATTTCTTTTAATAAAAATGACAAAACTCATAAACAGCTAAATTTAATTAATTATCACAAAAAATAATAGAAACCTCTGAAGTAATAATGTAAAAAAAATAATAAGAATACCAATAGTTTGATATTATGATAACATTTGTTGAAAATATGTGTGTTGTGTATTTATAATGTCGTTTTAATTAGGGTCACCCTATCTGATTTTTTATTGACTATAAAAATTTTATATAACGAATAATATGTATTGATATTAAGAATAAAACTGTAATGTAGTTTTAAAAATCTGTAAAATCATTTTTTCTTTATGAAAAAATTAGTAAAATATTATGAATATTTATCCATTTGTATACATTAATGAAATTATATGTAAATTGTTTATTAGTGAAGTAATTCAATATTTTAAAACATCTAATATTTCTTAAGAAGTAAAATGAAATGACATTTTTAAAAGTTCAACTGAAAGCCATTGTTATTTTTATCATATTAAATAAAACTGTTGCAAAATCAACAGATTTACAGTTCTCAAAGGAATTAATTAATGTAAGTACCTAAATTTGAGATATTTCATGAATTTATTAATCTATTTTTTAAAAATAAACAAATGATCACTATGGAAAAGAAAAGAAACATTTGAATGATATAAATTCCAGACACACTTGTTAAATGAAAGTAACAATCAGTTGATTGTTACTTTGATCATTGCATGATCCTTTGGTTAATGTCAAACCATAAGTACACCAAATGGAAAATGGCGTGTACCTTTCAGCCATCCTCTTAAATTAAGAGAACAATTAGTGCATACTATATGAGGAGCCCACGTCATATCCTCAACACCAATTTTACAGTGAAAGTACAAATGAGATGCTTTTTTTTTAATTAAAAGTGTAAAGCTTTTGCTATTTGATTTTACACTAAACTCACCACATACATAACAAAGGGCATCCACATAATTTACACATTTCAAGACTTTATGACACTGCACTGTTAACAAACTTAAGGCAGCAATAACACTGAACAAAATTCATTCCTAAATCCAGTGCTTAACATAAGCAACACAGCTGTGTTTTCAGCTACATGTTTTGACCTGCACAGACATGATTAATCTTGTCTAGGAATTGTCTCCAATTTTGTTGTAACATGTTCACACAAAACTAAATTCGTTTTTGTTTATCACCTTATAGCTTGTATAAGCTATCAGCTTATCATCAGGAATATACGTTTTCATTTGTAGAGTTTAAATGACAGTTGATGAGGCAATACCCTCCATACTGTACAATTTTTTTTTCCTGTTTAGCCTCCGGTAACTACCGTTTAGATAATTCTTCAGAGGATGATATGTATGAGTGTAGTCTTGTACATTCTCAGTTCGACCATTCCATACTGTACCCTAGGAATATTCAGTTCTAATCTGGCGCGTCCCGTTGATTTACATGGAATACGAAAGAATGTCAGCCGCTTCAGAAACTGAAGATCTACCCTGACTTGATACACAACCGGTTTTAATGAAACGATTGTACCATCCAATAACAGACTGTCTTTGAAGTAATTGTTTATGATATTTAGTTATGAATTGTCTCCGAACGGAAGTAGCCGATTTGGATTCATGAAGCCATAAAAAACAATGCACGCACTTTACACCGGTATAAGACTCCATGATTACTGTGGAATTACTAATTCACGCGTGCCACCTAGTGAGAACATCGTGAACTAACAGTATTAGGCGAAAATGAAACTTAAAAGATATACTGTATTTAGTAATGCATCAAACCCACCGGGTTGGTTAACGCGTCTTCCCAAATCAGCTGATTTGGAAGTCGAAAGTTACAGCGTTCAAGTCCTACTTAAAGCCAGTTATTTTTACTCGGATTTGAATACTAGATCGTGGATACCGGTGTTCTTTGGTGGTTGGGTTTCAATTAACCACCACATCTCAGGAATGGTCGAACTGAGAATGTACAAGACTAAACTTCATTTACAAGTTATTTACTTTTTTCATTATTAAAAGTTACTTTTGTAACTAACTTAGAAGTACTATGTATAACATTTGGGAGTTTCATATTTGAAAATGCGTCTTCTTTATTATTTTATCACGTTTAAATAATACTTAAAAATGCAGTAAGTAACTGTATCTAGGAAAGTAAAGAAATAATACAATTTCCCTTTCTAATCCCAAGAAGACAATTCAAATGATTTTCTTTACTTTCAAGATAGCTAAACGAAATACCAAAGTAAAATTCAATTTATCTAAATTTCATTTCTGGGCACCTTTTAGCTACGTCTTGCAGAACGTGATTTGGTAAGCGGATCAAAATATTACTGTACGAAAAATTTATAAAAGCCAACTTCTTAAGCCAAAGTGCTACGCAATAATGAAGTATTTTGAAAACTCACGCCAATAATCTTTCTTAAAGTTCAATAAAAACAGTGATAGTCATTCACACAGGCCTATAAATTCCACAGTTAAACGAAAGATAGTGGTTTACATACAAACAGCAGATATACACAATACACAGTATTCCTACGGGCACTTATTTTTACGCATTGTCCGAAAAAGATCTTTCATAAATACTCCAAAAACACGTCGCAAGAAAATCGTTTGATGTATATATCTTTTGTTTTACTTCCTTTTCAAATGAAATATATTAACTTAAATTTTTTAATTTCTTTTAAATGTTTTTTCTCTACATTTTTAAGTCAAAAAGGAAATTATTTTCCATATTTTTATCATTTTTGTATGTTCAGTGTTATTTTAAATAAAAGTAACAAAATGTTTGACAGAAGTAAAACCGATTTAAAAAAAAACCACTGAAATGCTATCAATAATGCTTTTTCAATTCGCCTTTAAATGTTGACTTTTGAAGTTACCTTTGAGCTGACTTTTGAAGTTATCGTTGTTAAGTTAAGATTAATAAGTTATTTATAATTATGTTTAACTTAACAACAATCTCAAAAATTTAATTCCAAACAGTTTAATTTCTTTTGTGTCGGTTTTTATAAAATATTATTTAAAATTTAATTGATAATCATACCTCATAGAATAAAAAAAAATATCCCTTTCGTTACGCCTCAAGGCGGAGATAGATTTTTACCGGTGCTAAATAGGGAATAAAAAAGATTTCCACCTTAAAATTAAGAAAAGCTTCAAATTTACTAAATACGACAATGATTGTATGTGAAAAAAAGTTTCACATCTTTAGCATACGACAAACCCATCTTGCAATTCCAGCAAAACTGGGCCAATGTTTGGTGATATCAAAAAACTCTACTTACATAAGTTTTAGGCCTTATCCAAATAATTGTAGGAACTTTAAACGAATTCAATATTTTAGTTAATAAAATATTTTGTTTTTTTCAAAAACGCCACCCCATTTCCACCATGGTCCGATTTTGGCCGTTAACGAACTCGACTGAGATTTTGGGTCGAATTATTTAGGAGGCAATTTGAAAGTTATTGGCGTAAATTTACAGCAGTTATTGTGTCCACAAGAAAGTGAAATATGTATATATATATAAACTTCTGAGCTAATGGTGACTTTGGGGTCTGGTGAATGTGAAACACGAAGATATGTTGAAATTTTCCAGAAGTCGAATCACAGCACCTATTACAATAGGAAGCTTTCTTATGAAATCTACCTAATATACAGCTATTTAATTTTCTTTTTTGTTTCTGTTTTAGGACCAAAGATTAAAAAATCAAAAAAATTATGGAGATAATGAACTTTACGAAAAAACAGAAGAATGTACCACTAAAAACAAATGTTTTATTACAGGATTATTTAATTTCGTAAAGAAAACTCTTTTCATTTTACATAAATTTATATTTTACGGAATTGATAAAAGAGATATACTTAGTTCAGAAGACAAATCTAAAGATTACAGATATGATTCTGGAAACACTAATAATACAAATAAACAACTAGGAAGAAGATCCACATGGTCAAATGTTAGAAGAAAAAATTATTCAGAACGAATGATAAAACGTAGAGAAAGAGTAAAAAGAGAACTAAGTGATGATAAATTTAAAGCAACAGATGAAGAAGCATTATTAGAGGAAATATGGGAAAAAGAAAAAAAGAAAAGCAAAATACGGGAGGAATTTTTAAAAAAAGGTCTACAGCCACCAGAATCATCAGAATCTGAAGAGGAATCTTCATCCCAAACAGAAGCCTCTGAAAAAGAAGAATCATTTCATAGGAGTGATTGGACTGAGAGTCTACCAAGAATATCAAAATATGAATTCAACACAAAAGAAAGAGGGGATCCTAATACAGATGATCGATGGTGGACAGAATTAGATAGATCTAAAATACGAAGACAATCGAATATATTAAAAGTACCATCTATGTAATAAAGGCAAAATTTAAACAGAAGATAGATTCCTGGTTAAGACTAAATTGATTGACTGATTTTAAATAATAATTAAAATTTTCATTGTTAATTCTATATTTATTTTTAAGAAGAATTTTTAAAACATTTTACTGATGTGAACAAAGAAAATTTTATTCTAGCATATCTATAATTTTATTATAGCATTCTCTTGTGAAAGAATTTCTCAACCTGTAGTAAAAACTATAAACTCAATCATACCTTTAGAAAGTACAATGGCTTAGACTAACCTTTACTAAGATGTGGATGACAAATTTTTGTCTAAATCATGTAGCGTTTAACACCAGACTGATGTTACATGAAACAGAATTTTTAGTTTTTCTCACCGTTTTGAAAGCAAGGTGGCTGTGATATAAATTCCAGCCTAGATTTGTCAATAATGACAGACTCTTCAACTCTACCTCAATTCTGTTCATAAATATATAAAAACAATTCAATAATATTTAAATAAACTAATCAGTTATAACAATGATTCATAGAAAAGAAATTCAATAACATGGTCTTATGTTTAAGCATCTTCTGTTGAACGAACTATGGGGTGCAGAAGGACTAATTTAGATTGATTAGTGATGTAATATGTGAAAATTAAACTCTGTTGTTTTAGAAAAATTTTATTTTTGCTCAGTAGAATAAATTTCTTTATGAAAGCATCACCCAATCAATAAGTAAAAAAATAAAATCAACAGAACAAGTGAATAAGGTATAATGTTTCATTTGCTTTGATGCTTTAATTTTACCAGCTGTCTACCTGGCTTGCGTTTTACCTCTATCTCAAGTATTGCTATGAATTCATAGAACTTCTTGTTAAACTGGGCTGAGAAAAATATAACACACTGTAATTAAAACAGATTAGGAATATTTTATTTATGCATGATGTGTTTAGTCAACTGGTCAAGTTGTTTTTGAATTTTGAAATAACTCTCCCCAATTTTTTGGCCCACGGGTTTGATTCAGACATCAGGGTTTTGATTTTCACATTTTTTAAACTTTGAATAACTCTAAACAGTAGAACTATTGTCAATGGTCCCATATTATCTAATTGAATATTGCAGAAATTGGCAGTTTTTAACTATCAGCTTGCTATGGCTGTGACAACTGAGGTATTTTCATTCCAACTTCTATCACCAGTTTGTTACTCAATTTGCTGAGCTGTGTAAATTAACTGTATGGTTTAACTTGTAAGAATTTAATCTTGTTAGAAAATCTATTTAACCAGTTTGCAGTTTTATTGTTGAAGAGAAGGATCCGTTTATACTTATTTTTTTTTAGCAAATAAAAAGTTCTCCAAAGAATTAATAATGAAGAATATTGAAACCAAAATAATACTTGTGTGGCAAAAAGCAAATTTTCTAACACTTTTGATAACATTTTCATCTGAAAGTGAAAAAATTTAATATTGGTTAACTTTTTAATTATTTTTTTGGCATGATGAAAGATAATAAATTAATGAACAAAATAAAATCGCTAATTTAAAAAAAAAAAAAATTAGTCCCTCTATCATGGCCAGCAATTTTCACTCATTTCAATGAAGCACAGTAATAGTTTCTAGAATTAGATGGCATTTGAAATCACGTCAACTAGTAGAAAGATGCATAGCCCAAAAGAATGATGTTTATAGTGAAATACAAGTATTATGTTAACAAATACTATGATAACTATGCTACAAAATACCTTTTTAGAAAAATATTAAAAAACAAATAAAATTAAAATTTGGAACATAAATTTACTATGATTAACAGCAAACCAGCATAAGCTCAAAATTTAATTGCAATATGATTAATTTGTTCATGGCTTATAAACTAAAAATTAATCTTTTGATCAGAATGCCAAAACCATTTTTTTTTTTTTTACTTATCGGTAAAAATATTACTTTTTAACCATTAAAAGGTAATTCTACTATTCATTGAAACACAGTGTTTAAAGCCATATATGAGATATTTAGCCTTAGACTGAAGGTTGTGAAATAAATAAATTTAAAATAACTATCAAACAAGAGAAATTTTATGAACTTAAAATATTAAACTAGATTTAAACAGAATAATAATGAGATCCATGTAAACACATTTATAAAGAGAAGGAGTTCAAAAGAAATCTTGAATAACTATGTATATTTTTTAATTTGATTAAATATTTTACTACAGGGAAGAAATCCAAATTCTGTTACATCCTTTTTGAGTTTTAAAAAAAAATAATAATTTTTTTTAATTTTAAATTTCATATGTAGTCTTTTTTGATACACAAAAACTGTCACAAAAGAAAATCAGAAATATACAGTTGAGATTGAATGAGTAACAAGATGCAATAAACATGACAAAAAATAATTTTTTACAAAAAGTTTAACAATGGGTTCATTGATCTATGTTTTATGTTTTCATACAAAAAACAAAAAGGTTGACGTTAAAAATCTAAATATGCTATTTGTACCCAAAAATGACTTCATCTATCATTTTTACATTTACAGATATTTGAACTTTATGAAGCATTTTATATGTAAACAAATTAAATAATGCTGGCATAACAAATAAACAAAGTTCAAAATATAGCAGACAGCATATTGCTGTGCACAAAGGCTGAAGGCTGGCTTACTGTGCTGTTAACTATCCTGAACAACTGTGACAATGCACTATTTACTATGTTAGAATATGAAGTTATACAAGACGTTTTTGTAAAGGAATGACAATCTAACTGTTTCACCCATCCTATCAGTCTATCTCTCTCGCACGTAATGTTTACAGCTTTAAGCCACCCGCTATAGTTTTTTATCATATCACTTTTTTGTATGTGTTCAAATGAATAAAAGAAAAAAAAAATCAGTTGAAACAGCAGTAGTCTTAAAATTTTGAAAATGAAAACAAGCTGTTGAAATGTTTGTATTGAATTAAACAGATACTATGATATAAATCAGGTGAAGTTTATTAAAAAAAATAATAAAAGTAGTACAAGTTTTTAGAAAAAAACAATAAATGCGTTAGCAGACATTCCTTACACTATTTGTACACAACAATGAAGTAATGTCAGTACTACCAGTATAATATTTACAGTTCCTTCAGATCTGTCAGATTTAAAAAAAATATAGTAACACATGCTCAATGTTCAAGAAGTCTAAAGAACTAGAAGGTTCTATTTCAAGCACATTGGAACAAACTGGAATTACTGCCTGTACAAAGAAAAAAAACTGGCAAACTTATCAGATGTTGAGAAGTTATTATTTCTTAAAAATGATCAAAGTTGAGAACTGTTTCAGTCAAGACTGGTTTTAGGGGAAAGTAGTTTTATTTGTACAAGCTATAATTAAATTAGGTGAACAACTTCCACTTTAAGTCAAGTTGGAATCATTGTATTATCAGAGACTCTTGAAAATATTCAACCCTTGAAATAATTTAAAATTAATATGGTTAAATTACTGAGTGTTTTGCCCGTAGTTACTAGTGAATAATTCCTTATATCATTATTACATATTGAAGAAATAGCATAAATTCAGGAAAATTCTTTCATTAAAGAAAACACTCAAACTACAAATCAAGTAGATGAACCTATGAATAGATATGGTATAATTTCCTAAAACATTAGAATTTTAAGAGGCTTTTTTCATCAAGTCAGGTTTGATGATAATTTTCAAGGTAGACAATGTACAGGAACAGCAGCAGCGGCTTATGTAACATTTTCTTTTCTTATTCCTAACATCTGGAACATAAGTTATATTGATTTTACTGCTCATTACAGGAGACATATATTGTAAAGAATATATTGATGCTAGGGCCAATGTAAACAAACAAATAAAACCAAATGTTGAGTATCTCACCGTGACAGAAACATTACCAAACATATTGTATAACAATAGAAAAGCAGACATCAATGTCGTATATGAATCTATCATAAATGGCAATATTATCAGTGACGAGTTTTATTAAGTTGATAAATTTAGAAAACGCTTGAATTATTTCTTTTCACAGAACATGAGTAAGGAATACTTACTGCAAGTTTGACTCAGTGGCTCTTCATTTTAAGAAAGTTTTAAGTTTCACCCAGTGCTTTTTATAATGTTTCAGTAAAATTTAGTAATTAATGTGATATCATTTTGGGATCATCCAGTATTATAAAAAAAATATCCAAATCGGTACACTTTGTAAAAAGTTATGATTGGACAAACTAACAAATGTATATATATTGAATTGAGAACTTCTTCCTTTTTGAAGTCAGTTAAAGTTTCTAATTTATGTAAAATATCAGACAATGAAAAATTATAACAGCCATATAATAAGAGTTATGACATAATCTTCTACTTGCAATCACTCTATGAACAGCTCCTTTGTGATCATTCATCTATAACATTACAATAAATTATAATTTACTGAATCTTAGCAGGATATAGATATTAAACAACTGATTAAAGTTTAGTTATTTATTTTCTGAAATTCCCATTTTATAAATTATAAAAATTTATTAATTTTACAAAATGTAAAATAAAATAATATAAAAAAAAGTTATATAATTTGAATGATTTATCTTTCAGTGAATCATTTGATATCAGGTAAGTTTAATGAATGATTATTTGCATTAAAAAATGATTGATATTTAAACAGTGAAAAAATATATCAATAAAACATTAAGAAAATTCTCAAAATGCTGCTTGGGAATACTCCCTCAGATTTTGAATCTAATACTTTACATTCTTTCATTATGTCATCAGATGCAATTTTTTTATATTACAGAGTTATATTTAAAAAAACTTCAAAGATGAGGATGGTCTAAGGATTAAAAGATACCTCTCATTTAGTGAGTTCTATTCAATTTCTCTATTTGTTGATACATTTATATTAATAATTGATTTAAAAATATAATTAAAAAAATTTCTTTGTATTATTTATATTATTTAATTAAATCAGTTTTGATCTTACCTTGTTAATGAACTGTTTTCAAATTGCAAAAATTCATTGAACATTTTTATAAAATATTAACATTATGCTAACTACATTATATCAAAATTATAACATTTTATAAATTACTATGAAGTATCTTTCTATGTTTGTTGTAAGTTAAGAAATTCCAGTTTTTGATGTTAAAAGTTTTTTTAACATTCAATTAATGCTAAATTATAAAATGTTATTATTATATTTAATCATACACATGAGTATTTAACACAATGTTTTTAATTAAAAAAATATTCAAATCTTTTTTCTTATGAAAGAAATTAATCAAAAATAAAATTTTATGTATAAACAATAATGTGCTTAAAATTTACCAGTCAGCAATTTCTGATTCAGTTTATCGTAATAATTAATTATTTCAATCCTGACATTTTGACCAAAGGCTAAAAATTCTACATATTGTACTTACAAAAAATATGTATTTGATCAAAAGAAAATATACTGATAATCACTGTGAAGAAGATAACTGAAAAGAAAAGCAGAGGTCCAATATTTTGATTTGATTGTCAGGTTATCTTGTTTTCTGAATCACATTTACTTCATCTTGGTATCACGTTAATTTTTAATTTTAATTCTGGTAAAACACATTATTTTTTGTATTACACAGGATACTTACATAAGTAAGTACATGATGAAGGGAGATTAACTAAGCAGTGACATTAGCAAATTATAGTTTTTTTTTTGAGCTCGTCATTTTTATCCCCCCCCTGGAACCAGACATGCAACTAAGTATAAACACAGCTCTAGTAGTGCCATCACCTCATGCTACCTTGTTGAGAACCACAGTTCCCCCTCTGGTAGCCAGAACTTGGTCTTTAAGTTATGCACCATGTCTCTTTTGAGGAGCATCCAAGGAATCCTCCCACTGGGACTCGGTCTTTATGCCACGCCTAAAGTGAGGAACCCCAAAGGGATCCCTCACCATGACTACAATCTTAATTTACCCCCCAATACAAAGTTCCAAGAATTTTTGCAAATTATTGTTGGGCTGTTTCTTATTAGAATTTATGAATTGCATGGCCCTGGATGTAAGGTAAAATAAAAGTACCTTGTTTGAGAAGATATATTTAGTGTGTACCTTGAGTCATTGTACGTATTTTATTCATTTCCTACCATGTTAATATGCAATGGTTACTAAGAAATTAACTAGAGATATGTTAATTTTTGTTTTAATATTTCTTTATACTTTCAAGCAATTATTGTTTAGTATTTTTTAATTCAAGGACAATTTTTGTAGCATGTGAAAATGCCATGACTGACTGGGATTTGAATCCGGGACCTCCAGATGAAAGGCCAAAACACTACCACTCCCGCCATGGAGGCCAGCAATTTAATATACTTAAAATTATATTGCATACCATATATACTGTACACAGACCAGGTAAACAGACTGTATTCTTATAAGGAAAAGTCTTCTTGAATACCAATTAAAGATGAGTTCTTAGAAATTGTGAAGCACGATACTACAGAATGTGAAGTAAGGATAAAATAGCCAGCAGTTGACACCATAGATAAGTAATGTTAAGTGAAGTTTTATTTTGGATGTATAACTGTCAGTTGTGGCATTTAGTAGCAGCTAGTGATTATATCAGTTGATAACATTTTAAAATCATACCATTTTATACAGGAGCACACCTTTTAATTTGTAAGAATTTAAAAAGTACAGAAAGTTTAAATTGGGTTAATCAGTAGTAAAGGAAAACAGCAGAGGAGAAAGACTAAAAACAGCTTGACTACATTCTACATTAAAACAAATATAAGAGAAAGAGATAAGTAAAAACATTTTATTAAATGACAGGATTACAATATGTATTTAATTTTCTGACAGTGCTGTGCAGTTACTGATAAAAAGTTTAATAATTCATCACAACTACTTCCCAGTATATATTTTCATTCATTTCTCCTGACTCGTAGCCGTTCATATTCCTGAAATACTCATTTGTATGATCTGTATACGGTTTTTTCTAAATTCCCAGATTACTTATTACTTCTATGCTGCTACATTGGCCTTGATGACTCTTTACAGCAGATGAAATATCAGTTGGATGAGTGTAGGGTATGTGAATCAAAAGGCTTATTCTTGAAACTAACCAATTAAAAAAAATTAAAGATTTTTTTATTTTTATTTAACTCATATCTCTAGACATTTCTTTTTAATTTCCAACATCATGATAATAATTATAATAAAATTACCTCATTTGATTGTTTGCAATTATAATAACTCTGACAAAATTCTGTTGTCGAACATTAGCATCTCTGCATATCATGTATTTGATTCTGGATTTAAATCTCAATTTGATCAACCATTTTTCATAATTACAAAATTTAATTTTTTATTTCATCAGAAAAATAAGGAAAAGTACTCTAATTGAGCATAATATTTTAATATTATGTAAATACATAAATGAATTAATTTATTTATATAAAATTATAATAATAATGACAAAGTTTACAATCGATTGGAACTTAACCATTCACAATAATTTTAAGATTAATTTTTTATTATTACTATTACTACTAGTACTGCACATACTCTGATAACTTTTAATCGTTTATTTAAATTCATTAAAAAAATGTATATCAAAGTTTTAATCAGGTACAAGACTCAATAATCATTCACTTAATCAATTATTATATATCCTTAAAAAGAATCTGAAAGTTCATGTAGATTGGTCAAGGATTCAGCCAGTCTGACAACAAATAACCTCGGAGAATTATGAGATTCAATAAATAATCAAACAATCAAATAATAACAGAGTGCTTTCTTCTTTTTCTTCTTCTTTTACTTTTATGATTGTTATTGTGCACCAACCTTGTTGACATCTTAAATTTGTTTATATGCATTCTATTCGACTTGATTATTTTAAAACTATTATAATGATTTTTTAATTTCATTTTACATGTTTGTTTTTTGATATTTCTTTCAAAAATACTTTGCCCTTTAGTTTTAATTTTTTTATTATTTTTTAATTTTTTAAAAGCATAATTATTAATACTATGAAAATTATGTTTATCGTTTAATTTTATATATATTTTTTTTATTTTCTCATTTTTCTTTCTCTTTTTCTTATTTTTATTATTTAATTTACTTTTAAATATAGAATTTTTTAATTTAAGAGTTTTGAAATAATTTTTATCAATTTTCATGGACATAAACTTTTTCTTTTTAAATTTATTCGTTTTTAATTTTACAAAATTTGATTTTTTAATAATTTTTTTATTTGAATATTTATGGATTTTATATTTTTTAATCAGTTTAGATTCTATTGTAGAAAACCTTTTACTCTTTGAACTTCTATTTTTATATTTTTTATTTTTTGATAACATTTTAAGTAATGTATTTAATTTACTTTTAACATTTTTTCTATTTTTACTTTTTAATGTGAAAGAGTAATTTTTGTTTTTTATAAAAATTGATGATTTAAATAACTTAGGTATATCTGATTTTTTATTCTTTAAAATTTTATTTAAATAATAATTTTTTGTTAAGTAAATATTATTATTTTTTGTTTTAATACTATTACTATGTGATAGGTTGGAAACTGATGATAGATTTGTAATAAATTTATAATTTTCAATTTGATTTAAAATAACATCCTTATTTTTTTTATATTTTATTTTAGGTGATTTATGAATAATTCTTTTGGTTAAATTATTATTTAATTGCAAACTTTTATTACTTTTATAACCATTATTTACATTTGATGTTATAAAAAATGGTAATGGTGTACAGTTAGAATTACTGATACTTTTGTTATCTATATTTACATTAAACATTTTTTTCTGTAATGAAATAATTTCATTTAATTTAGTAAAATTATTATTCTCATTAATAATTATTTTATTATCTTTTAATAATAATACTTTTGATGTAATATGAATAATTTTAGTAGTATAATAATTAAAATATGAAGTGTAATGTGATTTATTTGAAAACTTTTTACTATTATTTGAATTATTAATACTAAACAAATCTGAAATTTTTTTTATAATGTGGTGATTATTTTTATAATTTTCATCATTTGATAGAATATTACTGACTTTATTACTAAAATTAAATTTTTGGGATAAATTATTTTTCATAAAATTTATATCATTACCATTTTGGTCTTTTTCATAATGTCGAGCTGTAACAGCTAAAAGATCTTCTAAGGAATAATTAAACATTGATTGAGCCAAAAAACTTTTTTTAGTAGTTTTTAAAGTAGTTCTAGGTAATCTAGTAAAAATAAATAAGTAATCAGGT
Source organism: Lycorma delicatula (assembly GCF_047948215.1). Lineage (NCBI taxonomy): Eukaryota > Metazoa > Arthropoda > Insecta > Hemiptera > Fulgoridae > Lycorma > Lycorma delicatula. The sequence goes on along the minus strand of NC_134463.1, from coordinate 91,283,428 downwards.
GAAGTTGTATTGCCTACACGTACTGTCAAAGGTAATGAAAGATCAGATACTCTTGAATCACTACCATGATCCAAAAAACTTGGTAAATAATCTAAACTATCTAAATCATCATGATAAAAGAATTTTTTTAATTTTCTAATACCAGGTGGATAAGTCTCAGGTAAAACAGTATTCTTTCTTCTTGTTCGTAAACGCTTTTCATATTTATTAAATTGTTCATAAAATTCTGAATCATAATATGAAGCAAAATAATGTCTTGGTGCTTTCCTTGTAACTGGTCTTTCTCTAATATCACCCCCTAACACTCTTTTAGCGAGATCATTAACAAATTTTAACTCTTCACTTTTAGTTAAATTTCCTTCGATATCAGTTGTTGAAGAATATTCTGTTGTGTAATACCAGTAATTATTGTAATCATAATTCCAAGGATACATTTCATTAGGATAATGTGGTGGTGGATAAAATTGTTGAGGTGGAGGTATTTGAGGATAATGAGGATGTCCAGGAGGTGGTGGTGGCCCCCCTGGATAAACTGGAAATCCAGGAGGTACAGGTGGTCCACCAGGATAATGAGGAGGTGGAAGTTGAGCATTACGTGGCCTTCGTAAAATTGACGACCTTTCAATGTCAACTGCAACAGCATCTTCATTATTTTTTTTTACTTCCACCTAAAAATAGAATAATAAAATTTAATAATAAAGTAAATTATATTTATATGTAAAGTAATTTATTTATTTAAATCCAAACTTTATCTGGAAACAGTAGAATAATTTTTCATGATGGATTAAGTTCTACTTAATGTAAGCTATATTCTATTTTTGGAGGAATTAGATGACTGATATGGACTTCAGCTGCTAAGCTTGTTATCCAACCACTGGATAAAAAAATATAGTCTCTGATAAGTTCTCAACATATATTCTCTGGCAATCACCAGATATAAGTCTGTACAGGAAGTTGTGTCTTTAACAAGCAAGAAGGTGAATCTGCACCATAGATCCAAACAATAGGTAGAAGGGGTTAAAAAATGTGATAATTGGTGGGTGGTGAGAAGGAATTTCTATCATCACGTAGTTTGCAGCAAAAATGAACTATTTGATCTCCAGGATAGTTTCAGTGCTTTTTCTTGGCAGTGGATATCCTGTCAAAAATCTTGAGGAATTATTGGCAAAATTAGGATTCAATTTTATTTAGAATAATATAATATATTACTGATTAATGATTTTATCCAATAAATAAATAAATTGCTTTTTCTCTTGAGATTAAATATCACAAGAACAGGGTCAGGCTTTCTTAATAACTGTTCCATCCTGAACCAATTACTAACCATTACTTGACAAATTAAAGAGACGTGAAGTATATAATTTTTTTTTGTTGATTAAACGTCATCAACAGCCGTGTTCATTGTGAAAAACTTCAAACAGTATGAAATGAACTGCAATCATTATTTTTTGGCTCTTGGCAGTTTATTTTACTTTATAATCTTAAAATAAAAAAATTAGAATAACTTCCAAGAGGATCTTACTCTAAATCATCCTAGAGGATGTTACTGAAGTTTTCCAGGTATTGTGAAACTATCATGTTGTAAGTAAATGCAGTTTAATATTTTACCATCTTAATAAAGGACCCTAACATGTATTTATTCAGTTGAACAATGAACCATTTAGAAAAATCTAGTGCAGATATTGAACAATAAATCTGCTAAATGTAATTTCTGAATGTAAACATTTAGAAAAATCTGGTGAAGTTATTTAATTTACAAAAGGGCATCCTACGTAAATTATAAAATTCATTTTAGGAGAAGGAGGCTTAGCAGATTTTTATGATTAGCAATAAGAGAATGGTTGTATCACATTTGGTTACATATCTTGAAAATTGAGTGTTTAATGTAACTGAAAACTAAACAAACAGCATGCCTGTTGATGTTTGTCCCTCTTTTATAAAGATAACACGTTCATGCACACATAGAGTACACGTATTTGCAACATATATATCTATTAAGACTTTCCCTAAGAGATAATGGTCCATTACAAAAGGGAATGTTAACTAAAAAATAAAAAGGAAAAGATAAACTATTACACACAAAACACTACCACACAGTAAACATACTTTCCTACCCAGAGTTTATAAACTGAACTGCACACTGTTCTAAATTGGTCACAGATGAAACATCCCAAAGAAAGTTACACTGAACACATAAAAGCACTCCATTGCGACACAGAATCAGTTTATCAACTACTCACAGATGATATGAGGTGAACAAATCACTCTTACAGATAAATCAATCATCATAATAACCTTCATAATCAGTGTTAAAAACAGATTAATATTCTAAAAACAATATTATATAAAACCAAGCTGTAAAAAAAAATAAAACTACACAAAGTGAATACTTAAATTTTAGACAAATATTTAATAATAAAATTACTATTTTCAAAATATATCATTTAGTGTTTTGTGTGTCAAATATAGGAAGTTTACAGATTAATTTCATGACATTTGAATTTACAATCTAATAATTACAAATTTTCATAAATAAATCAAGATTTAAACATTTTTAGATTTGAACTGGACAAGTTTAAAGTTGTTAAATATTATAAATTTAAATATCTTTATATTTAGTTCAAGTTTATAACAAATATATCAATTTATGTTTGATTCAAATCATCTTAAATAAAATATATAAGCAGTCAGTTTCACCACCAACAATACATGTTATTCAGTACATCAAACAATTTCATAAATACTGTAAAACCTATAAAATTAATTTTACATAACAATATTAGTTTATAATGACAACCTGAACCACACTTTTTTAACAGAAAATTTAAACACTGTCTCAGCTTGTTTTGTGATCATCTTCACAAACGTATTGCAGCTGATTTGCACCAAATTATTTTTTTTCCTGGCAGTTTTCTTCATATGAAAACACATATTTATTTAGAATATTGAGAAGTGTATTAAATTTGAATCGTGCATTCATTTAATGTGCTATTTTTGTGCATTTTAATGTGGATATGTAGGTTATTATAATGATGTTTGATTTATCTATGAGGGTGATCTGTTCACCTCATATCATCTGTGAATGGTTGATAAACTGATTCTATGTCACAATGAAGTGCTTTTATGTGTTTAGTATAGCTTTCTTTTGAATGCTTCCTCTTTGTCCAATTTAGAACAATGTGCAGTTCAGTTTGTAAACTCTGGGGAGGGAATTTTGTTTACTGGCTGATAGTGTTTTGTTTGTAATGGTTTATCTTTTTCTGTTTGTTTTTATTCTGTAGACTACATTTGTCAGGGTTTTTCTTAGCTATTTTCTCTGAGACTTTTTTAATATATATTAATGGAAAATAATTTTTTTTTAATTTTCTTTGCTTTATTTTTTAAGAACGAGTCAATCAGTAAGTTGTTGTATCAATCTCTGTGTGCGCTATATATTTTAGTTATTTTATATGATCTTCAGAAGATATGAATATGTTGGGAAGATACAGATAGATCATGCTTCTAAAGTCTAGTTTTTGTGAGATTAGTTTCTTTGAGATACTGCTGATTACTGCATTCACCATTTTTGCCTTTTCATTTAGTTTGAAATTATATTTTTGTTGGGAGTATTTAAAAAAAAATTATTTCTTTAGTTTCAAATAAAGATTAAAAAACACACAAAAGTACTCTATAGTATCATAGAATCGATGTTGGCCAACTACCTCATAGATCCAAATCACAGATCCATCACTATTAATTATAATGTTTTACTTCTAGATAGAAAACAAAATCACTTTTAAAACATTTAAGTATTATGAAATCCACAGATATCGAAAAACAATGAAGACACAATTCAAATTTAACATTCTTTTTGACCATACTCTTAACATGTGTCTTTATAATTAAAAACCTCTGCCAGCAATAAAACCAGCTTGCACCTGAATGAAAAATAGTATACCACTCGTATAAGATAGCTACAGAATTGGCTAAAAGTTTTAAATAATAGTTTTACTTATTTTCATCATCAATCAATCAAGGACAAAATGATTATGAAATTAATATTCTAAAACATATAACTTTAAAATTAAAACTTTGTCTATGCAGGAAGCTTATAGGAAGCAAAAGATATATAGGTTTATTTTTTACAAATATTATTGTCTTTAATAATAAAATTATTTTGTTAAAATACCATATCTTATTAGTTAAAATACTGTTCACTTTAAAATACATCATCATTGTATATAAAATGGCGCATGTTTTGCATACGTGCTGTATACAAAGAATAGTTGGGAAAGGAAAATTATTTTAGAAATTGTAATCTCTCATTTTCATTAACTCACTCATTGTTAAGTATATTACATTGTTAACAGTTTTAAACATGTTTAGTTAGTTAAATAATACTATTTCACTTTTAATACTATTTTTAAAATTTTTGTATTAAAGAATATTAAAATATGGTAATTATTTTTCTGCAGTAAAACATACATATTTACTTATGCCATTAAACATTACATTTAGAATAATAATTACTACATTTCTTAATCTTTCTTAAATACTTAGTATAATTAATTGTAATACTCATTCATTATATTGTCATTTGATATGTTGTCTACCATTTGAGAAACTTGTTTCTTATATGTGGTGTTTACTCACCAAAACTGTTGTTTAGCATTCATTTTTCACCTGCTGTTCAAAGCCTAGCTGAAACTAGAGAGGCATACTAAACAAAGAATTATGGAGTTTGTTGCTAATTTCTTCACCCCTTACAAATAAACACAACTAATGATTGATAACAATTGGATAAAACATAATACAACAAAATGAAAATGGTAACAAATAATAATAATAATATTTATTTGTTTTTTACAATAATGACAATATTCTGTACCAAAATACTGATTGTGCATAAATGAACAACTTTTCCATCAACTATCCCCAAATTAAAATATAATAATGATACACTCCTCTTCATTACATAAAGAAAAAAGTTGACATTTCAGTTTCCAGGTGTATAAACTGCCGGCCTCCGTGGTGTGAGTGGTAGCATCTCGACCTTTCATCCAAAGGTCCTGAGTTCAAATCCCGGTCGGGCATGGCATTTTCACACACACTACAAATCATTCATCTCATCTTCTGAAGCAATACAGTGGTCCCGGAAGTTAAAAATAAAAAAAGGTACATTTAAACCAATCTCCTCTTTCAGTGTTTTTAAAATTAAAATGCGTTTAAAAAACAAAGAACATAATCACTTGGGAAACAGGAAAGGCAAACACGTATCATAATTTCATACAAGTAACCACTGGTCAACAATACTGAACAAAGTGTAAAAAAATTGAAAAAATTACCCTGTTTCCTTGTACCCTAAAGAGGCTATGTTCCATCTGACTCTGAAATCAATATTTTTACTTTAATAAATTATTAAAAAAATGTAAAATCCCAAACATTCAGATTGAATTATTTTGTTTAAGGGGTAGGAATACAGACGATTTATTCAAATATATTTATCTTTCTAATAATAGCTACCGTTTAAAATACATCAAATGAAGGCTTTATAAAAATATCTCTCAATATAGTGGTCATATTTTAAATGGAACTATTCCAATCCTTGGTCCAATTTATATAAAAACTTGGTTGCATCAATGATACAAAAGTTAGCATATGAATTTTATTTTTACTTGTCCACCTACTTCAGAGAAATTGAATGAAATATATACTAGAGCACACATATTCATCTGTATGTGCACATAACTTTACACTTCCACATAAGGTGTCTCATGAGGAAACCGACATACTTCACAGGTGTATTACAATCATACAAATAATGAAAAAGTTCATATAAACATAGGTCTGGAAACGCTTTGTTAGCGAGTTACGGCTAGCGTAAGATTTCGCCCGGAATTCAGCTCCCTCAGTGAAATGGGTACTGAAATTTTTAGAACATTAATTGAGGGGAAAATTAATGATTTTCTGTGGTTTTTGACCTGAAAATTGAATAAAATAGAACTTAATCTCCAGAGGTTTTCATGATATCCGATGTAAAACTGAAAAATTTGTTGTCAGAAAGCTGTATATTTAGATTTGCAATACAATAAACTTTGTTAAGTGACTAATAAATGCAGAAAATTAAAAAAAAAATTGTTTAGAGAATTTAATTCTAAAAATAGTGATGTAAATAAATCCAATAAAAATCAAATAAACATTTAAAAAAATAGATTTTACTGAAAACGGAACACAACAAAAAATAAGTAAAATGACTTGCACAAAAAAATTATTGTATTTAATTTTATTTTATTTTTTAAATTTAATTTTCATACCTTACAGATACTGCTTAAAATGATCTGTTTGATAGTTTATTCAAAATCTACTATGACATACAAAATCAAAGGAAGCTTTTATAATAGCATCATAGTTGTTCTTAAGATATTCAACAGTGTTTAAAATTCGGTTCAATAATTCTTCATTGGAATTAACTTTTTCTGTGTAAACAAGTTCCTTTAAATGACTCCAAAGGTAATACCAAGTAATTTAAATTGAGGGTCCTAGGAAGCCCAATTAATGGTCCACCTTGACCGATTCATCTGCCCGGAAAACTTAAGTTTAAATGCTGTGTAATGTCTTGTAAATAATGAGATGGTGCACCATCATGTTGGAATTCGAAAGGTGGATCAAAAAATAAGTGACACCCTTGCCATGTTCTTGAACTGAAAGGGATATATTAATGTCTTGCAGTGACAACACTGGTTGTTGTTGTCTTCATGTTCCCCCAGCAGCAATTCTGTATGACATTTAGTATTTGTGTAGTGTTGTTGTCAATATGAAGTGTTCTCTAGAGGTTTCATCCAGCATAGAAGTGCATTCAGTAGTCCAATTTTCGTGGGAAAAAAATAACAATTGTTGTGAAATTCATTCCAAAATTGTTGAGGTATATGGTGAGAATGTAATGTCACACCCAACATCACAAAATGGTGCCAAATGTTCAGAAACGGAAGAACAAATGTGAGTGATGAACTGCGTGGTGGGCATCCTGCTACTCCTCATTCAGCTCATGCGACAAAGAAGTTACTGCAAAAATTCAATTTGAAAATGTGGTCTCATCCGCCTTACAGACCTGACCTAGCACCCTGTGACTACCACCTGTTTGGTCCTCTCAAGCGAGATCTGTGAAGGGAGGGTTTCGCTAATGATAATGAACTGAAGGAAACGGTCCTTAAATGTTTGAAGGAAATTGAACAAAATTTTTATGAGAGTGGAATTGAAAAACTTGTGGCAAGGTATGAAAAGTGTTTAAAAAACTTGGTGATTATGTTGAAAAATATATAAAAATATGTAGTTTTTTGTTTAATAAAAAAAATTGTCTTATAAATATGTGTTTTTTTCAAAGAGGGGGTGTAACTTACTTTCTGATCGTCCCTCGTAATATTTGTTGACTTTGTTCAAGAGGTACATCTATTAGAACAGGCAATTGATTTTGTAAAAAATCTTTGTACACAATACCAGAAAAGCAATTTTGAAAAATGAATGATCCAAATAACTGGTCCCTAATTATATCACACGATACATTTATCGAAAATTGGGTTTAAAAGTTTGACTCTTTAATTGCATTTGAATTTTCAGCTGAATACCTGCGACTATTCTTCCAATTTTGTATTTCGTTTCTTGTAAAACTAAATTCATTGATGAATTCCTAAAAAAGTAAATTCACCTAAACATTTCAGTACAAACTCATTTCACTGGGGGAGCTGAATTCTGGATGAAATCTTTCACTAGCGTAACTCGGTAACGAAGCGTTTCCAGACTTATGTTTATGTAAATTTTTTTCATTATTTTGATGAGAGGAATACACCTGTGAAGTATGTAGGTTTCCTCCTGGGACACTCTGTATATAAAATTACAATTTTTTTTTCATATAATGATTCAAAATGTCATAAATGCTTATAATAGGAACCCAAAATTTTAACCTATTAGAATACTTTCCAATAAATTCTATGATATTATAAAATTCTATAATCTAATAGTCACCAGGTAAGTAAAACAAAGTACAGTTATTTATGAACAATCCCTCAAAAAAAATTTGATATATTAAGACCTATGGAAAAAATCTTAGATGAATATGATTCTGTTTATTATTCACAGTCTAAATGTTAAGTGAACAGAAATATTAAATACAGTGCATGCAAAAAAATACCATTAAAACTGCTTCTGAAACATTATATACGATTTTAATATTAGCATGAAACAGTGACTCTAACCATTTTTCATTCAATATACCAGCTTTATACTGCTATCAATTTTCAGTTAGTGATTGTGTTAACACATTATATTTAAAATATACATAACATTATTTTTTTAGGGAACACGATTTACAGATTTCAAGAACTTCCTTGATTATCGTAGAAAATAATAGTACACAGTTTTTACCATTGTTATTTTACTGTTTTAATGCTGTTCACCATTCCTTTCTATTCTTTGCCAACTTTTTAACTTCAATACATTTTTATGTCCAACATCCTCAAACATCTAAATTACATATTCCAGTTCAACCTCTATAATCTTTACCTTCTCTACAAATCCCTCTCTTACCAGATTGATTACACTCTTATCACCTACTTTAAGGATCATTGTCTGTTGACAAGATTCTACCACAAAGTTATTTCCTCACCAGTTAATCTTAAACATCTTCATTCTGAATTTTTATAGATTCATCAGACATCCTTTTGTAACACTGCACTTTAAAAAAATCTTTTTCACTACCATAATACTCTGCATTCTAAGCATATATTTAAAAAGATTTCTTTCTAATTCTTAGATCTACATTAATAACAGCAGAGTACTTTAATTCGATAAAAGTTTTCCTTGCACTATTTTACTTTTGATGATTTCATACTATCAATTTTACTACATTATTTTAAAACTTCTCCTATATTACATTCTACTACTTCAATATCTAATTAATTTTTTAATATCCTGTTTCTATTCTGGTTCATCATCTTTGCTTTATTTTTATTAATTACAAAAAGAGTATCTCTTTAAATAATGAATCCATGTCGTTCAGCATATCTTGTTAACTTTTTAATTTTGTCAAAAGAGCAACACCATTAACAAATTTTGACATCTCTGTTTTATATGATCATACATCACTTGCAATTAGTAATAATTACTAATTGCAAGTAATTACAAACTAATTGCTAACTACTAATTGCAAACTAATGTAATTAGTTTGCTTACATTAAAATATATTTGGGTTACATGATTAAACAGAGAAAAATACAATGTTGAAAAGAATTCAAGAGGTACATTACTTTCCGAAAACTAGTTTGTATTGCGTTACTTATCCTAACTTTTTTACGAGAACAAAGCATGTTATTCAAAATATTGAAAATGTTTCCGTTTAATTTAAATGTAATGATCTTAAGTAAAATTCATAATTATAGAGATGATGTTGTTCTCTGTGTGATCCCTTCTACATATCCTAACTCTGAGATATACAACTTCTACAGTTTATTCATTCCACTTTTCATAGGAAGTCACTGATATGAATTTACTTACTACATTATTCTTTATCCATCACTGTGGTCTCTTCTTCTTCTTCTGTGTCTTTCCAATTTCAGCTCACCATTTTTTTCTAAACAATTGTATTTTATCATCCTTCTTTTACACATGATTCTTGACTGTGTCATAATTTCTTCTGATTGTGTCGCTAAATAAAAGTAATTTTCCTGTACCCTTATCTTTCCATTTTCTGCAACTCATCAACATGCCAACGTGCATTCTTCTAAATTAGCTTTTCTTCAAAATTCTACCCAGTAGCATACTTTGTCATTTATTCAAATAGATACAATTCATGTTTAGTTTTTTACAGTTGTAATTGTGTCTTCAACCATCCTTTGTAATATTCTCTCGCATTATGAACATTTCTTTATAGTAAAAGCACCCAACTTTCATTTCTTTTAATATTTCATCGGATCAATGATTACCTTATTCATTAATACCAGACATTTAAAATTGACAATACCTCACGTAATACTAAAATTTCATAGATTCCTAATAAGTATTTTTAAAAAAATGTTGTAATGCTTGTATGCTACACTAATCATTTTAATTTTTTTTTTATTTAGCTTTCCATTTTTTTATTATAATAATCCACTCTTAGATGTTTAAAATAATACTCTAAAACAGAAAAAGAATTAGAAAATTATTACCTAATATTTCTTAGAAATTTGATGATTTAAAAAAAAATATTGATAACTGAGTCTTGAGTGAGAGGAAATTTATACCATATAACCGAACAATTCTGCAATGCCTCGAACAACTTAGGGTGTAGTATTCTAGAAATTGAAGGATGAAATGAAAAAGACTGAAGCCTCGTCTAATAAACCAGTTCCTACAGATAAGTGTGTTGTTCATTGCATGTTATTGACAAGATTTAGTTAAAGCTACTTAGAAAAAAATTTAACTCTATAATATAATAAGGATTTTGAATATTATAAAGTAATACGTATTAAATAGATTAAGATTTTGTTAGATAATTACACGTTAATGTGTACTAAAGTAACCTATAAGTTGGTGTTTGCCTTTCTATGAAGGTTAACATATCAAGTTCAGTCATAGAGTTTTAATTCTATTTTAGCTCTTCAGTTTTGTCTCTTGGACAACATTTGTTCTTGTTTTATAATTAAAGAAGAATTATTGCCTGGGGAAGTAAGATGAAACAAAACAAAGCAACATACTCTAACGGCTTGTTGATAATTTTCCTGGCCACCATTCATCTTCGCCTGGATGTAAAAAACTCTAAGTACACTCATATAAATAAAGGACAGAATTCATAGCTGCCTATGAATTCTGAAACAAGTTGATAATTATCTGAAGGCATTCATACTATTTTAAAAATCAATAACTATATCAAATCAAATCAATTGCTATATATATATGTTCTGTCACATACAAAAAAAGAATCAGAACTACAAATCTTAACTAGATTAAACTGCACAAGATATTTCAGCTTAGAGTTAATCATATGTCTCATACATTAACAATAAATAATTTCTTTATTATAGGTTAGGTAATACTGGATAAAGTAAAATGCAAGTATTTTAATTTAACAAAAAAGAAAAAATAATGACAAAGAAAATAGATATAATACTGAACCTTATTATTAGAAATGAAATAAAGTTTAAAATTTTAAGGCAATTCCCAAATTCAGATAATTATTTCATGAACATCCTGATATCCTTCATTTTGAAAATTAGCTGTAAATTGTTATTTATAACTCATTTATTATAAGTTAATAAATATTCGAGATCAGAAAAAAAATCATTTTCTAGTTTATGGGTAATTTTAGAAACATAAGTTCTTTTCTTCATTTTATTAGTATATAGTAAAGTTTTGTAGTATTTATTAAATAAGTGTTTTTTAAAATATCTTCTAGATCTATTAATAGTCCATCTACGGTAAGTTTTCTTTGACTTACAAGTCCATGATTTTCTAGAGTAAAAACCTCGTCGATGACCATATTTTAATGTATGTTTTGTAATAATTCTTTTATTAGTTTTTGATGATCTAAAACGTAATCGATATGTTTGTAGAACTTGAATTCTTAATGTGCCAACAAAAATGAACTTTATAAGTTTTTTTCTATTACTAAATCTTTTTCTTTTTGTATATGTGATACATGTATATGTATTTCTTGTATAACCTTTTAATCTTGTGTAAATAAAAGAATTTGTGAATTGTTTCCTAGAATACTTTCTTTTTTGAGATTTATTATAATAATGATAGTGAAATAATTTATTTTTTATTCTTGTCACAAATTTTTTTGTCTTTCGTTTCTTTGTAAAAGAACGTTTTGTTTTATTTGACCCCCTAGTATGTTTACTTCTTCTCTGTCTAAATGAAAATTTTGTGTATTTTGAACGCGTATGTGTGATACGAGTAAAATACTTTCCAACAGTTCTTTTTTTATGAGTTCGACGTGTCCTTATTAAATTAAATTCTCTTTTATTGTGTTCCCTGCTTTTAGTATAATTATTTAGTCTATTATGCCTTGCACCATATTTCTTCATAATTCTATAACTAAAATAATTATATCTAAATGGAAACATACTGTAACGATTATCATTGTCATATTTACAAATACATGTTATAAAACTATAGTTTTTATTTTTAAAAAACAATTTATTAAACATTTTTGTAAATGCTTTTTTATCTATAAGATTTGTTTTAAATAAATTAATATCATTTAACCCATTTTTAATTACAATTGTATTTTTTTCTAATTTCTTAACATCACTCTTAAATGGTTGTAATTTATACAGTGGTTTAGGAAAGTATTTTTTGTAACAAAAATTACTTTGTTTTTTCAAAAAATTTCTGAAATATATTTTAAATGTTTTTCCTTGCGTTTTGAAATATCTAAAATATAAACCAGTAAAATATTTTTCATTATAAAATGTTTTAGAAGTATAATTACTATTATTATCATGATAATTAATATTCTTATATGTACTTGAGTATTTAAATAAACCGTAAACAATGGATGAAAACAATTTTTTTAAAGCAATTAAAAACCTGTTAGAACTATTTTCCTCATAAAAAAGTAATTTAAATTTTTTAAACTTTGAAATTTCTTCATTAAAATTTAATAATACTTGCTTGTTTATTAAATCATGAAAATCGAGTGAAGTTTTATTTACACTTTTTTGTGGTATTTTCAAATAATGGTTCCAGTTAAAACAAAACAAAATTTTAGAACATTTCTCATTGTTGCAATAATATTTGTTAGAATTCTTCATTTTTTGTATTTCAATTTGCTTCCAAATCCATATTTTTCTCTTGTGTATAATCTTCTCCTGAAATGGAACCAAATTGTCCAAGTTTACATAATGTTTCCTTAATGTTATATTTCAAGTAGTTTTATCAATATTTAACTATTTTTACAAATTTTTCTACAGACGTTTTTTAACATTATTAAAATTATATTTGTTTTTTTTTTTAAATAATAAAAAATGAACCACCCAGCATTTATAATTTCATAACTATCCACACCAAAGTATAAGTTACAACATTAAGAATATATTAATTTGTGTAAACCCATATCTACAAAAGCTCAATTATATAACTCAAGGTTATGCAAAAAGGTTTATTAATATTTTAATATTACTAATGACAAATGGGTATATTAATTGCACAATTAAAAGGGTAATTTATTAAAAATAAAAAAATTATAGAACGTATACATATTTACTGAATCTAAGTTTTATCACAGGAAGTATAATGATTTAATTACTTAGCAATAGCAAAAGTAATGCAGATACACTATGAATTTGTGTCTTGCATTATAATCACTAGAGCCTTTCTCATTGTGTTAATATAATTAATCATCTGAGGAGTGGAAAGAATAAAAGTACAGTGCTGGAAAGGTTATTCATGGCGTGGACTGGAAGAGCTCAAGGTTTCCAAAGATCTTAGATTGGTACCTGAACAATGAAATAAAGAGAAAGACACGATAGCCACTATTGGAAGGAGAAGTAGAAACGCCAAAGAAAGGAATGAAAAGTATTGTTGTGAGAGTAGACAAGAATGAAACTTCGGTATGCAAAACCATGTCTAACGTGTTAATGTCCTGTTGACGGACGTTAACAGTCAGTAAAAATTGGCATCTTAGTTTTAAACAACCAAGGATGGGTGTACATTGCCTAACCCAAATATTTCATATTTTTTCAAAATAAAGTATTTCTAAACAAAGTCATATTTTTTATTAACCATCTAAGAACAAAGTAATCATTACATTCTACATTAATCTCAATATTTTGTAGGTTACTTAAATTTTTACCCAAGCTTCTTAGCAAACAAAAATAAATTCTGTCAAGATAACTTTTTATTAAGTTTATCTCAAAATGAAATGAACTTCTTATTTGTATGCCATGAATTATCAAGCCTTATAATCAATAAAACTAAGTAAATTAGGATTCATATTTATTTTTATGAGATTATCAATGACCTACTGTAATAAAAATAAATAATTATTAACTGAATTTTCTAACCCATTGTAATAACAACCAACGACAAATATTCACCTACTTTTGAATAGTAATATCATCAAATTAAAAAGTAACTTTAAAAACCTATAAATTTACATAAAATTCTTATTATAAACTAAAGTGGGAGAACAAATCTTCAATAAATTAAACTAAATTGATGACAGTGTTTTTTAAGATGAAACTATTTAAAAAAAAATTACATTTTCACTTAAGGTATGATAAAATTTCATTGTCATTTGTTTGCTATGTATTATTATTTGTCAAGGAAAATTTGAATCTAATTCATAAATGTCCTTTCAGGGTATTTATAAAGAGAGCTGAAGATGTAACAAATACATTATGAATGAAGAGGAGAGGCTCATAAATAACAACAGTACAGTAATAAGAATTGATAACTATCACCAAAAGTACTTCTTATAAATTATGCAATAAACAAATAAATATAAAAATCTTAGTCTCATTTTGGAAGGAAAATGAAGTGATAGGAGAGATAGATCACAGAAAGTGATATGTTTTGAAGAATATAATAGATTAGAAAAAACTGGACCCATACATACATTATCTACTGAAGGTGATTCAAGATAAATAGCAATTGATTAGGATTGAAAACAGTCTTCCTAACAGAGATGTTAATCAAGAAGGAAAAGAAGGACAAAAAGAAAATTGGACCGTACTGGAAATAATTGATTAAACCTTGAAATTAAATGCTTAACGACCTATAAAAATCAGAAGAAACTATCTAAGAAATCTAATTCAATTTTTTTAACTGATAATTTGAAACAAATAAAATCTCTTTTTGAGTGAGAATGAGAGAGAATAATGCCTAGATTCCCACAGAAAGGGTTATATTAATTTATTAAGTAATGTATTTGTCTCAGTCTGTTTTACGACTGTGTGTCATACATAGAGGATCTGAGTATATGGGTAACACAAATCATAGTTTCTTTTTTAGTAAGTAATGATGATAAATATAAGTTGGTCCTTGTATAAATCAGAGTAAAGCTGTCTTTTGTAAGGCTAAATAACACTTGCCCTTCAGTGAAGCTGTATGCTGATATGTAACAGTACATATAGCTCAGTGAAGAAGGCATGAGTGGAAACCACTTCATTCCTAATTTTTCTTATAAGTCTAGCATGGAGTGCTATTCGCTTGAAAACAACTATGCCATTTTTAGCAGTGAATTTGTCTCAATTCAGGTTGCTACAGCAAGTACAGTTATGGCACAACATATATTTTTAAGTGTATGTTTATAATCTATGAATTTTTTGAATGCTAAAAAAATGTGAAGAACTTTATCCTTGATCAGCCACAGACTTAAAAACCTTCCTAAAAATAACACATTGAGTTTACAGATGCCTAAAAGAAAAACTAAGTGACACACCATTTGGATTTGGAAATGGACTTGACACAATGACCTTTTCAGCTTTAATATATTAGTCCAACGTTGCCTTGACTTCAATAAAGAATTTGACGAGTGTTTTATAGATTGTGAAAAGGCCTTCGATAAGGTAAGTCATAAAAAATTGGCAGGGTTAATGAAAGAAAGGCAAACAGATAATAGAAATTTGAGAATAACAGAGACCTCCTCCTATATAATAATCAAACTGCTACAGTCAGTATAGAAGGAAAATATATTAAAGTTATATATATAAAAGAAGGAATAAGTCAAAGGTGTTGTTGATTTTTATCAACAACACTTTTTAATATGTATTTCGAAGCAATCATCCAGATTGAACAGATGAAGCAGCTGGCATTAAATTGATTCTCTATTAATAAAATAAGATATGCTGACGATAGTCTTGTTGGCAGAGAATATCAGAGATCTTTGGAAAATAACAGAACAAGTAAAAAGAACCAATTAATTATATAGAATAAACAGTAACCGGAAAAAAATACATGTTTGTCACTAACTCCTCAAACAATAGCAACATGCAATTAAAAAACCATATCACCTAAATCAAATGAATACATAAATACAAATATCTTTGAACATAATATTAGCACAGGAATAATAATGAAAAAAACAGGCAAGGATAGAAATTGCCCGAAATACATTCCATAAAATTAAAAAATTCTTCTGTTGTAAGAATTTAAGCAACAAATTGTAGCTTACAATGAAGCAGTGCTACACATACACACACACACACATATATATATATATATATATATATATATATATATATATATATATATATATATGATTCTTCTCTATATATAAGTGTCTACCCTTAATAAAACTACAACTAAAAGACTTAATTCCTTTGAGATGTTGTTATTCAGAAGAGTGATATGAACAGCTTGGGCAGAGGATCATGAATGAAGAGGTTTTTGGATAAAGAAGAAAAAAGATAAGAAAGCAGATTTTAGACATCTGCGAGTAATTTTGTAAGAAAAATTGACGGAGAACTATAGGTAAGAAGACAATGAATATCATGGCTGCAAACCTCACAGAACAATTTGATTGTGTATTAAACCAATCAATTACAGCAGCTATGAATTAGAAACAAATAGTCATGATATTCGTCAGTTTTTGTTTGAGGATATAACAATAAGAAGAAGAATATGTGTACTTTGACTGAATAGTGTATAAAACATGAATTTAACGTGAAAGTTGCATGGAAGTAGAACTTTATTACTTATAAGCTGTAGTTAAATTTTCATTACCTTGATAAAAATTTTAAATTGAAAAATATTGATCTTTTTGAGAAAATAATAAAAATAAAAAACATCTAAAATCCCTGATAAGAGTAAAAAAAGGATGATAAATATGAATTATTGGTATTATAATTACAATGTTTTTTATTAAAGTGTAGTGATATAAAATTTATTTTATAATCATTTAGTTTTATTTATAACTATATCATGATTCAAAGTAATACAACACCGAAAATAAACTATCGTACTCATTAGCATTTTCTCTGGTAAACACCTGTTGTTTGAATGTGTAATGTAAACTGTAACATCTAATTATTGTGGATGATTTTTTATGAGAACGACCCCATGTATAGTGTCGTTTTTTTAAGGTATATGATCTAAAACGTAAAGGTGTTCTAGTATGTGGTTTATGTGATATTTCTTTAAACATTTTTTTAAAAGTAGCCCTTGTATTACATCTATATGTTCCTTTAGTAAAACCTTTTTTAAAAGTTTTCCTTGTAACTGCAGTACCTCTAGATACAAAAACCCTTCTAGTCCATTTTTTTCTGGAAGCATATGTTCTTGTAATTTTTGAACCAGTTTTTTTTGAATGATATTTTCTTGAAGATAGTCTTTTATATGGTTTTCTTCTACTTTTCCACATTATTTTGTTTGTAAACAAATACTTTAATTTATTTAGTAAATTTTTATGAAAAACTTTTTTATTATTATGATACTGTGTATTACGTCTATATGTTCCTTTAGTAAAACCTTTTTTAAATGTTTTCCTTATAATTGCAGTAGCTCTGGATAAAAAACCCCTTTTAGTCCATTTTTTTCTGGAAGCATATGTTCTTGTAATTTTTGAACCAGTTTTTTTTGAATTCTGTCTTCTTGAAGATAGTCTTTTATATGTTTTTATTCTACTTTTCCACATTCTATTGTTTGTAAACAAATACTTTAATTTATTTTGTAAATTTTTATGAAAAACTTTTTTATTATTACGGCACTGTGTATTATGTCTATACGTTCCTTTAGTAAAACCTTTTTTAAATGTTTTCCTTATAATTGCAGTAGCTCTGGATAAAAAACCCCTTTTAGTCCATTTTTTTCTGGAAGCATATGTTCTTGTAATTTTTGAACCAGTTTTTTTTGAATTCTGTCTTCTTGAAGATAGTCTTTTATATGTTTTTATTCTACTTTTCCACATTCTATTGTTTGTAAACAAATACTTTAATTTATTTTGTAAATTTTTATGAAAAACTTTTTTATTATTACGGCACTGTGTATTATGTCTATACGTTCCTTTAGTAAAACCTTTTTTAAAGGTTTTTCTTATAATTTTAGTAGCTCTGGATAAAAAAACCCTTTTAGTCCATTTTTTTCTGGAAGCATATGTTCTTGTAATTTTTGAATGATGTCTTCTTGTAGATAGTCTTTTACATGGTTTTCCTCTATTCTGCCATATTCTTTTGTATGTAAACAAATACTTAAGATTATTTTGTACATTGTTATAAAAATCTTTTTTATTGTTATTTTCAGTAAATCTGTGTAAACATTTACGTTTTTCCAAATCATCAGGACGAAACAGCGGCTGCCATTTTTCAGTATGTTTTCCATTTTCCTGAAATTCATTTTGTAAAATTAGGAAGCCAAAGTAGATTTTCTTCTTCATTTTTTACTTTTATTTATTTACTTTTTTTTTTACTAATTTTAAATAATTTTCAAAAAATTAATTCATATAGAAAATGTTTAATTATACACAAAATATATTTAAAAAGTAAATTTCATTAAAGTATAGTTTATAAAAGTAATTCCTATTTTTATTAGAATTTTGATGGTTCAATTTATTTATTTTTTAAAATAAATATTCGTGTATAAAAATAATTTTTATACAATACTAAATTAAAACTTGCATATTCATTCATTCCGATTAATAATTCAATTTCTACCATTTTTGTACAAAGATATCTAAAATATCCTTCAAAAATTGAATTTAATCATCATTACTAAAGTAAAATATTAATGTCTAAATATTGTTAGAGAAATTATAATAATTAATTTGAATAAAATTTTTTCATACCATACATTTCAACATCTCAAAATGTGATTATCTAGTCCAATATTTTATCAAAAAATAAAGAAAACAGAGTAAGAAAAGCAGAACCCCTAAAAAAATATTATGTTTCTGTGCTCTTTCCTCTCCAATGCTGTATGTCACATGTTGTCTGCTACCTAAATTGTATGGTTACTGTACAGTTATTGAATATTACAAATAATGCACATAATTTGTAATACAATAATACAATATTAACAACTTTACTTGTTTTTTCTACTATTTCATTATAAATAATAAAAACCTAACAAATGTATATGTTAGCTGTCATTAGGTCACTTGTAACTAATATTATTCTACAGTGAAGTTTTTAAATAAAAGTGCACATGTAAATTCGATTTTCAGATTGCCTCTAGTGTATCCAGCAGTAAGCAAACAGAATTCCTAACTTCAGTAATCTAGGGGAATCGATTCATTGAACCAGTTGCTCTGATCGTTGGCATTATATCTCGCTTAACATCTTTGAATTTCCAGGGTACTGATATACGAGATGCTCCAGTTGTGGAATTATCAGTTTGAAAGGAAATAATCTATTTTAATATATAAGACTACTTGCTCATTTATAAAAAAAAACTGACAATTTTTTAAAAATTTCTTTTATGTATTTTAATAAATACATGTCTATTAAACCACTTGTGACCGAGAAATGTAAAATATTAATTTTTAAGATTAATGTTTTAAGAACAGACATAAAAACCCCAGCTATGTTTATCAAGATTAATTATCCATTTATTTAATTTACAATTTAAAAATAAATAAATATATATTACTATTATTACAATATAGATATATTTTAAAAAAATTGTTAATTAATAGTTTTTTGTTGCTTTTCATTAATTGTTATTTATTTATTTACACTCATAAATGCAGGTTAACACCCAGTTGTCATTGAACTACTTAATTTCTGATGAGAGGGAATTTTTGTTAGAGTTTGAAAAATTACAAGCTGACTAGAATTTGAACCAAACAAAAATCTTCTATATAAAAGAAATAGATGCTACTATTCTGCTGTGGAAGTCTAATAATAAGCAAATAGAGATTTCAGGAATTTCTTAAAAATTAAAAACTTGCGACTTGTTATTCTCAATTCCACAGGAAAATATCAATTTGATATCTTCTTTAGAATTAAAATCAAATTTTTTTGAAACATAAAATATTTACTTTTATTAAAAAATTTTTTTTTAAATTTACAGTTTTATGATTTAGTATGTGCACATAGTAAATCATCTGCATATGTGAAAATTTAAAAAAGCATATACTTTATGTGTTTATTCTAAATCTAGTTTTGAAACTGGACATTAAAAATGTCAAATTTGTTTCTGTTTGAATCTGGTAAATCCTAATATGTTATAATACAATTTGTACAACCTATTAAAAAAAAATTAAAAAAGTTTTTTATTTTCAGGTAATTGATTAATCTGAAGGGATCAATTTCAGTCAACTGACTATTTATATGCGGAATGTTATATAAAGTTGATAAAACTCAATCATTTAAATTATTATATATATAGTAATATATATATAAAAAAATCATATAATAATCATTTAATAATACTTTCAATTTTATAAAAAAATTGAAAGTATTATTGTGTTATCTAATCTAAGATTTAACCTAAGTAGATAATTGATGTACATAATTGTTTTAACTAATGTCATTTACTTATACTCTTTAGATGCCACTGATGTCATATCAGCCGGTTGCCATTGTGCATCTGATCACTGATCCTTACAAAAACTTTCTGTAGACTGTGCAACACAACACACTACTTTCTAAACATGCATGAAATTGGTTGTAATGTCAGTTCTTATTCTGTCTGTACTTATTCTATTGTTTCTACCTCATAACTACTGCACGTAACTACTAATATATTAAAATCCCACTTATGATAGATGTTTTTTTACCATCCAGTAAAGAATGGCAATGTTAACATACTGTTTGGTTTTGGTTCTACTATAAAATATAAATTTATAGCAGTATAATTTTTCCACAGTATTTAGAATGTATTTTTACATCTTTTTAAATAAATACTTATAAATAAAAATTCCAGCATTTAGGTATCAAATTTGGTAACAGAATAACTATATATTTTCAATATGCTAGTAAGATAAAATATGTGCTATAAGTCATACATAGTATTTACCTTATAAGTTAACTAATTTTTAACATAAGACTAAGCTTGTAAGTTTAGTAATTTTAAGTCATTAACTTGCATATAAAATTGAAATTCAATAAAACTAACAGTTGTTGAATTTTGATTTTAAATATCATAAAATCCTGATAGTTTAAATTCAATAATTTAACTTTCTAATGTTTGTGTGAATATATGTCATCCTCTGTTTCCCCTCCTTGACTGTGTAATGTTATTATCCCACGATTTACATTACATTTATTGCTGCACATATGAAATATTATACATGAAGTAGTTAATCAGTATTAACTTAATGAGTGAGTATATTAACAAAATTTATAACTGAAGTTCAAGTTCATTCCTATAAATTTAAGATAGTGTTACATTAAGTTAGGTTAAATTTAAGATGGTGATGTGTTTCAAGCAATTCTGGTAGATATTGTCACTCTTTGGTCTATGCAATAAATATTTTATGTTCATATGTAAGTACTCAATGTTTCAAGTATTATTATCTCGGTTTCAGCTTTTATTAATTTGTATATAATCATTTCAATTTACATATTTTTTTGCACATTTATTTATTAGGAGATTTTTTAATTAAAAAAATGTAAAGTAACAATCTTAAAAATTGTTTAAATATTTTCCCTGAAATGTTGCTGCAATTTTCTGCCATAAATATGCAGTGTATTTTCTGTATTTTTCGCAATTATTTTCTTGGACTCACTATTGCAATGTAAAAATGACCAAAGTAAGATTATAAAACTATCAAAATAGAATTTGAAAAATTAACAAAACTGTTTAATGCCGTTTTTCAGCTAAAAAACAACTTTACTTATTGAAGAGGAAATATGATAACACTTCAAAATTATTAAAATTTGTAAACTTTCAAATCAACTGAATTACTCTTTCACAGAATTTTTAGAGCTATTTGTCAGCCAGCACCTTCCTCATATGTAATGAGGAAATATATGAATGAGAATACGGAGGAATCGCTCTGAACTGAACAACTAAAAAAAAATTTATAAAAGATACTAGTAATTTTATTAGAGAGAAAAATTATCATTTGTATATCTACAAAGTGAAACAATGCTGCAGTAAATTGTATCTCTTACTAACAGACGGTTCTGTAATACCTAGAATATTTTAATGGATAGCACCCTGGAAACTAAAGGATATGAAATAAATGTAAAATACCAATGACTTAAGTTTAATAACCTGGTTCTTGTAAATTACCAAAGTTAAACAAAGCTCGGTACAATTTCATGTGGTTGCTCTTAGCACTTATTAGTGATTAATAAATACAATAGTGCTGCTTATAACTGATAAGGAAAAAAATACCGATCAAGAAGCTTTAGGGAAAATACAAAATGCTGGGAACGAAAAGTAAAATAAATCTGCTAAAAAATATTAGTGACTGAAGCCAATTACTCCCAAATTTAAACAACAATTGGTGCCAAAACCACCTGTCTTCTTATTTATAAGGACCCAGACATATTACCATTTCTGAATGTCAGTTTCTTATTTACCTCAGTACGTTAGTGTACTACAGTTTTTTATTGTATCATTTAATTTGGGTAAATGGGGTTTTAATATAGAAGTACTGAACATAACATACTACCTATTATTTCAATTTGAAACAATACAGTTTTAAATTGTCATGTGTTTTTACCAAATCTTCAGTGGTAATCATTACTATTTATCCTCATCAATGCCAACAGCAGACAGGAAAACTGTCATTGTTTAGCCTCAGTGTTACATAGGAATTACTTTACTGATTGTTTCCAGTCTATTCTTACTTTATTTTCATTCTGCAATAGAATACTACTTCCGACAAATTTTAGATATGCGAGTCCTGTGTGACAGACCATGCAATCAATCGCACTTGATTGCATGGGCTGTGTGAACCAACAAGTCAAAGCTAATATTATCTAAGCTACATGCTCAATGTCATATTACGAGGGTAAGTCAATTATTATCCGCAATGTAATTATAAATTTTATTGCAATAAACTTACATGTACATCATTTTTTAACATAGTCCCCTTGCATTTCAACGCACTTGGTCTACCGTTGCACAAGCTTCCTGATGCCCTCATAAAAGAAGGTTTTCGGTTGAGCTGCGAGCCAGGAATGCACCGCTTCTTTCACTGTTTCGTCGGAGGTAAATCGACGGCCCATTAATGCCTCTTTGAGTGGGCCAAACTAGTGGTAGTCTGAAGGGGCAACATAAGGACTATACGGAGGATGAGCCAGTACTTCAAAGTTCAGTTTCTGGAGCGTTTCAGCAGTGTGGGCAGCAGTATGTGGACGGGTATTGTCGTGCAATAACACAACACCTTTCGACAGCAGTCCTCGGCGTTTGCTTCGAATTGCAGGCTTCAGCTTGGCAGTAAGCATCTCACTATAACGCGCACTGTTTATTGTCGTGCCCCTTTCCTCATAATATTGGAGTACTGGGCCTTGTGAGTCCCTAAAACCGTAAGCATCAGTTTTCCTGCAGATAGATGGGTCTTGAACTTTTTTTGCAGAGCGAATCTGTCTAAGAAAACTATGTCACGTGCACGCTCAATGTTTTCCTGATTTGTGGCGGTAAACGGTCGTCCGGCTCCTTCGCCATGCGTAACACTTGTGCGATCATTTTTGAATTTTTCAGTCCGTTCGTAGACACTCCGTTGCGGCAACACACTATTCCTGTACTGTACCAAAATTGTTCAATGAATTTCGGCCACTGATACACCTTCCGACCACAAAAAACTGATCATTGAACGTTGCTCTTCTTTGGTACAAACAGAAAGCGGAGCAGCCACGGTTAACGGCAGAGCAGCGTAAACGGAACTAACCTAGCAGCATCAAACCTGCACAGACATAACAATTAAACCACGCATGCTTCATCTACGCAACACGACAGTACTACCAACATAAACAAAAATACAACTAAATTGCGGATAATAATTGACTTACCCTCGTACATTTGCAATGCATTATAAGATATTTTTTAAAAGTTTTAGTCTCAGAGTATATTTAAATTCATTCAGTTTTTATTGATAGTCACTTTTAATTCTTTACCATCGGTTCTTGTTAAAACTGTGACAAAATTAAAAATAAATCTTGACAATAAATTTAAAAAATGTTATTAATTTTATGTAAATAATTAGTTCACTTATATTATTTGGCATGCAATATCCTGTCTAACAACTTGATTTTTTATAACTCACTTCATAATAATTATTAAAAAAAAAATAAAGAATAATATTACTTGACTTCCAATAATTTTTCTCTTAACATATGTAATTTCATTTCATCACTGATATTTTTATTTAAAAAAAAACCTAAAGGAGATTAAGTAAAAATATCCACAATTACTTTTTAACCTAACACTGCTTTACACTTATATGAAATATACAAAAGAATTTATCTTAGAACTAGCCATTTCTCATTGTATTTGCTGAATTTAGGTGTTAGTATGTGGCCAATAGTATTCCACTTATAGGTAATTTTCAAAATAATAGATGTCTAAGTTAAGAATGGTTATTTTTTATTAGTTTAAGACACAAAAAAATTTTGTTACAAATAGTTTTTTCGACCTCTCATGTAAAGGACATTGAAACAACTGCTCCATATATACTACAGATAGGAAAAAGTACAGTAATATAACATAAGTTGGATGGATTACATTGTGTACCACTAATTATTATAGAGTAAAACAACTTCCAGGCTAAGCATTTTCTTTTGAGAATTGTTTGCCAAATTGGCGTGAAATATTTAATTCAAATTTTATTTACTTTATTTTTTGTGATTTCACAAATTTTATTTTTTAAATTTGTGAAAGACAATGAGGAAAGATTAGTTGGTATGTTTCACTCAGTTACAAAAAATTTTAATTAATTAAGTCAAATTATAAAGTAATGAAAAAAGAACTTTTATTAGCTTTTCTTCAAGATTTTGAGTTATGAAATCATTTAGTTTTTGAAATGCTTCAGTGAGTTTATTAAGCTTAAAACTTAATGGTAAAGACATAACTTGCCAAGAATAGTTAGTTATACACATTAAGTTATTTATTATGATTTTCTATTTTAATATTTTTTCATAAAAAAAAGGTTAAATTATATTTTTCCATCAAGGAAATTGTTTTTATTTATATACCATTCATTTCCTGTGTAATCTAAAGCAGCGTCAGCTGAATCATAAGAAAGAAATCATTCCTTTAGGAAATTGGTCTTTAAAATTATTTCATGTGAAATAATAAGTATAAATAAAGTGAATTAAATAAATAATTTATATTTAAACAGAAAAATTTGATATATAGAAACACACACTAGTGTTGTACAGCAGTCATATGATTATACAATTCATACATCAGTATGATGAAACAAAGTTTTCACGTTTATAAAATTATAAAGATAATAATAAACTTTTCAAATCCCTGGAAATATGGTTCTATAAAGGCTATTCCCATTCATAGTTAAAAGAGGACAATACTGGATCAGAATCTTAAAAAGAATTTATGAAGCTGTATTTCCAGTTAATTACAAGTAACTTGTTACTTTTTATTACTTTTCTTTAAGGTATTACAACTTTAATTCAGAAAATTACATACAGAATCATTTATCATCCTTTGAAGGAAATGTTTTTAAAATAACATGAGGAAATGTTTTTCCTGAAGGTAATAATTTAAAATCTACTACTGTTTTTTGTAATTCTTTTAGTAATTCAAGAAAACATCAAAATAACTATCATATTTCTCAACTGAAGAATTAGCCTTAACTACAGTCCTTGAAAAATACGTAGTTGGAATAATTAATTTTGCCGTACGTGTAAATGTAACTTTCAAAGTCCATTTTCTTCTACTAAAATATCCTTTTTTGGTAATTATTTTTGATAATGTCCAAACTCTCCTTGTTAAACCTCTTATTCGTTTAAATTTTTGTTTTAGAAAATACATGTTTCCTTTTATAATAATTGTTTTTCTGTTTAAGATTTTATTTAAAAATCTTCTCTTTTTTTTAACAGATTCTAAAACAAATCTACTGGTTAAAACTCTTATACGTTTCATTCTTAATTTGAAACCTTTTTTAAATTTTGGCTTTATCGTTCTTTTTCTTGTATAACCAGTATTTCTTGTATAAGTAACATTACGACAGAAATATTTTTTCATTGTTTTGCTAAAATTTAATCTTTTCATTCTAGAATGTTTTTTTACAGAGTGTGATAATCTTGTGTTATATTTATTACTAAATCTTTTTTTATAGGTTAATCCACGTCTGTTCTGAAAAATGAATTATCATATTTAACAAATTTCAGCCTAAAAATAATATAGACATATATATATATATATAAAATATTAAATTAAATTTAAACCACCAAACACAGTAAATAGATAGGTTAAACTTACCATATTAATTCCAAGAATCCATTTTCACACAATCCTGTATCTTCAGTTGGTATTTACTATAATTACATTAAAATGAATTATTCAAGTAACAAAATTCTTTAACTGAAGATGTGGGATCCCACAAAAGCAATCCTTTGAATTAATATGTTAAATCTAATATCTATTTATTATGTTTTATTAGTTTAAATTTCATTTAATATTAAATTTTATTAGCACAGTGGCCAGTATGTTAATGAATGAATTAATTCTCAACAAAAAAAAATATATATATATATATATATATATATATATATATATATATATATATATATATATATATATATACACACACACACACAATTGCGTTAGTGCATTGAAATCTTTAATTAATTAAATAATACATTATTTCATATAAATTTTTATTTTGGTTTTGAGTCAAAAATGTAATGATAAGTATATACATAACATTATTATGTGTTTTTATAATACATAATGTAATTTTGTCAAAAAAAATTAAAATAATCAATTGTACTAAATGTCCACCTAATAGAAGGTTATGAGACTTGACTTTATCTGATAGTACTTCAGTCATTTGGCTGCCAATGCACAAGAACAGAATTCATAAGTAGTCAATCCATCCACCAGATCGCATCAAGGATACATTAATTCTATAGATCTCTAGATACTTAACATAGATCTACGCCAGCAGAACATAAGGGACGAAAAGATCAGGTATAAGAAAAGGAGGTAAAGATGAGAAATTACAATTATTCCACAAAGAAACCTAATTATTAATAATTAATTTAAACTAACCAATTTTGAGATATGTTGCAACAAATTGTTCTCCATTTAAAAATCAATGTACCTTCCAAAACAGGCTCCATCTGTCTTCATAAAAAATGAAACCCTCATCATTTCTAAAATTGTGTTATGTGAGGAAGTATTCAATTAAATTATAAACTACTCAGTAGACTCTCACCTAGAGAGTAATGAGAAAAAATAAATCACTATTCACAAAAATAAAAAACAGAACTGAGGACAACTATTTTCACAAAACTTCATTCAGTATTACTCATCAAATTGGAAAGTTCAATATCAGTGAAATGAGTATTTTAGGTATTAAACTCAACTAATAATAAATCACAGATTTTTAAATGTTTTGGATTAATTTTTTCATCTTAATGATTTAATAAACTATACTTAGGAAAATATGATTTAATAATATCAACTTTTTTTTTTTTTGGTACAAAAAATGCCAAGCCTGAACAGGTTTCAAATCCACATTCTTTTGCTTAAAATAAAGAGTCATACACTCCACTGTAAAGGATATGAACATTTCCTTTTCATTGGCTAACAATACCTTCACAAATGCTTAATACACGGAATCATACAAGTTTCTATTTTTTTCTCTCTTTCTCTGAAACATCAATTTTTAATTGACTTTTGGGTCAATTAGGTTGAAAACACTTAGATCAAGTTTACAAAGAAATCTTATAGAATTTAAGTTTAAATGTTACCAGTCAAGGTTATGTCATGAAATGACTTTGAAAGAAAGGTAATTCTGTAAGGAATTAATTGTTATGAAGCAGTTACTCATATCTTTAGATCAATGATATAGTTTGATGAAATTTTCTTAAAATTGAATATCCTAGTAAACCAAAAATATTATTTATTGGTCTGATGAAAAATCTAAGAATTATTAATTATCGAAAAGGAACTTAATATAGCTGGAGTTCATGTTTGGTGTAGGATCACAAAAAATGAAGTGTCTGGGCCTTATTTTATCAGTTGAAGTGAAATAGGTATTTTATATCTTGAGATGTTATTTCCGATCTATTAAACAACTCTGTGTCTGACATCAGCTATTTGGTATATATCTAACAATATATAAAGTTACATCTATTTGTAGCTTTCTATGTACCTTGTCGCCAAATGGCTTCGACGGCACATGGCACTTACTAACTTTATGGTAGCCCTGAGAAGGGCTGTTGTCATTGAATAGCTTTGATGGCTCGTAATTCACAACCTTATGGTGGCCCTGAAAAGGGCCATTTTTTGCGTTAGCTCTGAGAGGAGCTGTGGGAACTGGAAGCTGGTCTCTGGCAAAGTCGAGGAGTTGCGGCTCATCCATTGAAGTCAGACTGGGCTTTCCCTCAGCAGCAGTTGGGTCCCCAGAACAGTGTGGCAGAGATGGCCCCCAGAGCCCCGCAGAGTCGGGTTGGCGTCAATCGTCCTTCACTGGTGCGGCCTAGGCAGTTCTCCCCGAGCGATCCCATGCTGGGTGGGCTGCCTACTGCTGCTGAGTCCACCGGCTAGGGCGATTGAAGCCCGGCGGATAGAGCGGGAAGGCAGCATCCGCGTCCAGCGGCTCCCTTGGCGGGCCAACCAGGCCTGCTGCTCCAGCGGGGATGTTGGGGTCCGCCGGGAAGTTCCCACATTGAGCCTGCCAGGGAACTTCTTCTTCCATCTACTTCTTCTTGGCCTTCTCCAGGTGGTGGTCGACGATGAATTGCAAATTCACTATCGTGTACGCTCTTTTATTGGAGCCTGAGAGTGGTGGGGCAGCAGCAACACTATGGTGGGAGAACTGCGCAGTCATCTGCGCGGCGGTAGTGATGGTTGTATCAGCGCATCTGTATGCTATGTGCCAGATCACATCTGAGTTGCTATACCGTGTTCGTCCACCGGTATGAAATTAGGCATATATGTGGTAACAACCAAAATCATGCTTTTTCTGAACAGGTCTGCAAGGAAAAATTAACTGAATACCATGTTCAAGTGATTTGACTTCTGGCAACTTTATTTTGTAGAATCTTCAAAAACTCTTAGTAGAATCTTTTTGTAAATTCAAATGACCTGAATTACTTTAATCTGTTAATTAAAAACTCTATTAATTTTATAAAGCAGGGAAAATTTTATTTAAATAAATGTATAATTCAATGGTTAACACTACCATGAATACATAAGGGCAGAAGAACTACTGTGGAGTTTTAGAACTAGAAGAACTGACTTCTAGTTACCTTTATATTTACAAAATTTCAGTATGATCTTAGGAAAAGATTGTTTACGGACAGATATTTTCCAATTTTTATAAAATATTTTAAATAATATAGATATCAAATAATTCTGTTTTCTATTTTTTCTCTTTTTGATTTTAGTAAAATATTGATTTAATTCTGTTCTTCTTATTAATGGAAAAGGAAACCTTAATTATTATTAGCTGTTTAATAGCTGATTTTCAAAGTCAAAGATTCTGAAGTTGAAATCCTAGTAAAGGTAACTTACTTTAATATGGATACGGAACCAGTTGGTGGGTATCAATGCACTTTGATGGTTGGGATTCAATTAACAACATATCTTAGGAATGGTCAGCCAGAGTCTGTACAAGATACACCTCATTTTCATGCATTATTCTCATCTGATTGGACCATGGGGTCGCTTGTTTCTCACAAGCTGAACAATTTTCTTATATACTTTACGAATAGAAAATAAAAATTATTATCAAACAGATGAGCTTCTTTTAATTAGACAGTCACACTGCATCAACTGTAAGTAGATGGTTGAAATTTCATTTTTTATAAGAGAATCCATTAGAGAATAGACACAGAGAAGAGAACCATTAATTACCCTTCAGAGAACCCATATTAATGTAATATATTGTATTTTTATTCCAAAGTGTCGAATGCAGGGTGCCCTAAAATCCTCATTCCTTTGCTCTTCCTAATGTTTATTGTTTATTAATGTAAGGGTGAATCCTGATGGATTTTCAAACTTCAGAAGATGAATCAGCATTAAATATTGTAGCACCACGTAAAACTTTTAATCCTTTTTTCCTCCTTTATCTCAGTACACAAAAAGCTATATATATACAATATTTGCAATTATTTTAACTATGCTAGAACATTTCTATTATAAAGAACCCAGGTACAATTATAAACAATAATTAATGAACAAAATTTGAATTATAACTGAAACAACTATGAAAACCGTTATAGTTATTCAAATAATTTTTTTGCTTGAAGTAAGTTTTATATCACATGTACAGGGTCATTCACAGGAACCGGATGTTTTTAAAATAATCATAAAAAATTGAGTATTTACTTATTATTGGTACTGAAACACTTGTTAAATCAAAGCATTTGTTACTTACTCATGAACGAAAAATTATTATTGTCTGGCAAGTGATGTCCATTTTGAGCAATACATTGTTGTAGCCTTTCACGGTAACTGGTCTCAATTCTTTGCAGCATGTCTACATCAATCTGGGTGACGTGATGACGAATTGGTCCTCCAATGTACGTGGTTTATTGCCGTACACATGCGATTTCAGAAACCCCCACAGAAAAAATCACATCTACTCAAGTCGGGGGACCGAGGGGGCCAAGGAATGTCGCTGAATCTGGAAACGATCCGTCCCGGAAACAAGTTACGGAGAACAGCCATCGTTGCCCTCGCTGTGTGCGCTGTAGCTCCATCCTGCTGGAATAACACCTTTTGAAAATCCATTCTCCGGTTTTGTAACTCAGGGATGAAAAACGTATTCAACAGCGCAATGTAACGATCAGCTGTTACAGTTGGCAGCATCATTTTCTTCAAAAAAATCTGGTCCAATAACACCGACCTTTCCTATTGCACACCAGACAGTCACCTTTGGGCTATGAAGTGGTCTCTCGTGAAGCTGATGTGGGTTTGTTTCTGCCCAATACCAGCAATTCTGTTTGTTGATGAAGCCATTCAGATGAAAACGGGCTTCCTCACCCATTAACAATAACAAATTTTCATTTTCTTCAAAAACGGTAAGCATTTGTCGACAAAATTGTAATCGCTGCGTGAAATCTTGCTCATTTAACTGCTGCACGACGGCTATCTTGTAAGGATGGAAATGCAGGTCTGTATGCAGAATTCGTCTTACCGTACTTGTGCTCATTTGAAGCGCTGCTGAATGCCTCTGAATAGAGCAGCGTGGGCTTCTGACAATGGCTTCCCTTACTCGTTCGATGTTCTCCAGAGTGCTAGCAGATCGTCAGGGACCCGGTGGTTTTTTCTTCAATATTGAACCACTTGTTCGAAGGTTGTTTACCCGTTGCAATATTGTGTTACGAGAAGGGACACTTGCATTACGATGAATATTAAACTGACGCCGGAAATCTCGCTGAACAGCAGTTACGGATTAGTCATTTCGCACAAAACTGTCATACGCGTACAGGCGTTGGTCTAGCATCCACGGCTCCATCTCAACAACTAAAATGTAAATGCTATGAACAAAGGAAACGTCAGACACCAGCCATGTGCCCCTCCCACCACGAACGCCCGAGTACAACCCACTTCAAAAACATCCGGCTCCCGTGAATGACCGGGTATAAACCATATTTTTTTTCTATTGACAGTCAGTAATAATATTAATTTTAAAATAAAATTTATTAGACAAACCAAACCAATCTTTA
The DNA here is from genome assembly GCF_047948215.1 of Lycorma delicatula. Classification (NCBI taxonomy): domain Eukaryota; kingdom Metazoa; phylum Arthropoda; class Insecta; order Hemiptera; family Fulgoridae; genus Lycorma; species Lycorma delicatula. The sequence continues at coordinate 91,251,716 of NC_134463.1, read as the reverse complement.
TAATGAAATGGTATTTTTTTAAAAAAAAAGGAACTCATTTCAAAATGTTTTCAGTTTTTTTTTTTTATAATCATTCTTAGTGATCCCTACAGCTATTCTCATACTGACATCAATTGATTTTATTGTTGGTAGACTTTTTTTTAATTTGGCAGACATATTTAGAATGAATTCAGAATATGCATATTTTATATTACCTTTGTTTATATAAATATGTATGTATTTGTATAATATGTATGTAATAAAAAATCATCAACAGCAGTAACATCAACTGATGTCAATATCAGAATGGCACCAATCACTGAGAGATGATCATAAAGATAAGTGAAAACATTTCTAAATCATTTGATTATAAAAATTAGTTTGTTTGTCATTGAGAAAGTTTATATTTTTAAATTAATTTATTAACAGACTAATTATGTTCAATATTTATTATAATTAATTTTTCTTTTAACATTTTTGACTCAAAAATGATATAGATTCTGTATATGCGAGTGCATATGCATGTGAAAGTTTCATGTCCATATATCTTTCCAAGCAATAAAATATCTTCTTGAGATATTTGTGAATATTTTTATATAAATTAAAGAATGAAGAATATCAAAATATATACTAAAAATAAAAAATAATCTTAACTTTACATTAACATCTAGATCATAAAATACATGAATGTGTAACAAACAAAAATGCTTTTCCTTCCTCTTCAATTATATGATAAAATTGATTAAAATGTTTAATTCTTAAAATCAGAAATGATGTCTGATTGTTTTGATCTTTTTATCACATCTTACTGTAACAATTATAGATCTAAATACATGTATTCATAGCACACCAATACATAAAAAAAATTGCTTTATTACAAAGACAAAAATGAAAATGATTGTTTCTAGAATTCACTGACAAAAAATCTTTCACTATACTTCATCTAGAAATTTATATTTTTTATAAAAATAATATAAAATTAAATTAAATAAGCCCTACATAGGTTTCTAAAATTAAAATCAGCCTCTGATAAGTTCGTTTAATGTAAGGAAAATAGAAATTAAGGATTTCATTTCCATCTAACTTAAATTGATGATTGGAGTAAGTAATATGGCTAACATCGACCTTACAATTATTAACTTCTTCCAATTGTCAACTCACATGAATATTGATTGAGTTGAAGAAATCTGGTAAATAGCACATTTAATTGGCTTAAAATAATTCAACTGATCTAAAATTATAATAAATCACTACACTTGTTGGACCTTATAAAACACATCAATGCGCTAAGAACTTAATAACTAAAAAGGTGTCTATTGAATTACTGGTTTTTTGTATTCTGTAGCTTGATCAATTAAATCTACCTATGGGTCTACTCGGAAACTAAACAGAATGTCCAACCTAGACATAGGTGTTTATCGGATAAACCTTTCTACCACCTCTCAATATATATGAATATTCCAAAATTTCACTTAATCTTAAATGGCAGAATAAAAACAATCATTAACTAAAAAAAATTTAAAACAAATTTGTTCAAAAACAATTTTCTTTTGTTTTTAAACAAATTTAACATTTTCTAAACAATTCCTCACAAGCAAAATAGCGCCAGAAAGAATCTTTTTGAAACATATTTGTATTTTTTTTTTAAATTTAATCATCATCACATGTCATCTACATTTATTCTCTCTTCAAAAATTACAACCTGATAATTAGTTACAGTACTTTTTTGGAATCCGATGGCCACTATTTTCAAATTTTTCTTTCAAATCAGTGGGAATTTGCAGAGAGATTATAAATATAATCTACCCAAACTTAACCTACGGTCGCTAGTCAAGATTAGCAAGCGAAGCTAGTGTAGGTTAAGTTTGGTTAGATTATATTTATAATTTTTCTGTAAATACCTCCAAATACCCACTGATTTGGAAGAAAAAAAAGAGGCCATCGGATTCTGAAAAGGAACCTTAGTTACTATTAAGACCATACTTTTTTTAATGAGTTATAAATTTTGTAGCAAGTAAGAAATTCCAAACCTAATCATGACTCAACCCAGAATTTTCTGAATAAACTACTATATTGGTGCTACTTATCAACCATGGAAGTTTGTTGATAAAAATATTGACTGCTAATAATTTTTTTGATAGATTGTTACTGTTAATTAGTTTTTAAATAAAAAGAAACATTTATATTCGGAAAAAGTATATGTTTATATAACTGGCTTACAATATTTCTTAAAAGAGATGATGCACGACGAGAATATTTATACAACCTAGTATTTCCTCGATTTATCAAAAACGAATTTTTTCGACGGCGACGAGAAAAAAATGAAAATTTACGAGTATAATTGCGTGTACTTCTACGTAGTGTTCTACGAAACGTTCTAAATCTATTCAATGTCCGTTTATAAGAAGATTTTGACTTTGATTTACGATACATAACCTTTTTTGTACTTTTATGATACATTTTACTTTTATACATTCTTTTTATCCTGTATTTAAAAGTAGTTTTTCTTTTCCTTCGAAATTTTCTTTTAGTAAAATATTTTCTTGTAGCATATGAACGAGTAAATTTCTTTGTAATAAATGATTTATTATTCAACGATTGCGATTTTATATATCTTTTTTTTGAATATATTTTTTTCTTACAGAACTTTCTTCTAATTGAAAGCTTTGGTATATTAATATTAAATGTTTTCAACCTAGTCCATTTCCTTCTACTAAAAAATCTTATTGGGTATTTTAACAACGTTCTTCCACTTCTTGTTCCTGAACGCTTAACTTTCCTATATGTTCTAACTTTTCTATAATTTAATTTTGTTGACGTAATCTTAATAAATATTTTTTTAATTTTATACAATCGGCGGGAACGCCTAGTTAAAAACGGAATTCTAGTACCGAATCTTTTATCGCAGGTTTTACAACTTCTCTTTCTTAAATTACTACTTAAAGTATAGTGACCTTTAGTAAATCCAGTAACTTTTGCGGTTCTTTTTTTATAAGTTCCTCGGCTTTTAAAATTAACATTACATAATAATTTTTTAAAACTTAACCCCCGATTTTTGAAATTACTTTTAAATATATTTTTTAATGCATATTTACGTAATATACACTTTAAAATTTTCCTAGTTTTTAAATTAATTAAATTGTATGTTTTACAATTTAAATCTAAATTTTTTAATAAATAATTTTTATTATTAATTTGAAATTGTTTATTATAAATTTTAAATATTTTTAAGGAATATTTATTCTTCATAGTATTATTTCTACGGTGAGTAAAATATGGAAGTGCCATAGAATACAGCTTATTTTCATTTGTCACCATCATCTTATTGTTCTCCTTAATGAATTTAAAATTCTTCCATGGTTTTCTTTTAAATTTTTTTTCTCGTAATTGAATTCTTTGATCATTTTTCAAATAAGAATAAGAATAATCTCCATTCGATATGACATAATCCTGAAATTGAAATAAAATATTTGTACTCTGAGAACACCAACAATCTTCGTTCATAATTGGGTTTTTTGTTTTGTTTATATAATTTAAAAAGAAAACTTTATTTCTATTAATCCAAAACTAAAAGCGACGCAAAAATAGTAAAACTTGCTCATAGGAAGAATATAGTCGTACATATATTCAATACATTATAAAAATTAAAGGCGAAAACATAAGTCTCATTTAATTAAAATAAGTTATGTTCTCATAATATTAATAATAATAATAATGCAAATAAAAAAATCTGTTTTCTATTAATAATATAACCATTTTTTTGGATAATATGCCTTAGATCGCTACACGTACTCTTATATAGCTTTTAAGATGAAACAAAAATTGGTTTCACATCCTTCTGTACTATTATATGAATAAATTAAAATATTTTAATTATGTGTATAATGCATAGCTTACAATCCTGGCTTGTTCACCTGCAACACGGACAAGCGAGGTCATATATGCATGCAAACATGAACACAAAAAACCGTGAGAATTATCCCTTATTCCCCCCCCCCCAAAAAAAAAACAAGAAATAATTGCTATTTAAGAATTAAACAAAATACTTAACCTAACGTAAATATTGCATTAATAATTAAATTAAATTTTTCAACAAATATAGATTTTTTAATAGAATTTACTTTACAGATTAAAATAAGCAGGCAAAATGTTTATAAAAAATATACGATATACCAAGGTGTATCATATATGTGATACACCAACATGTTTATATCATAAACAAAATGATTCCAAACTCACGACGATCTCTCAGAAGATAATTCTATAGCCAAAAATAAGAAATACAGTTCATAAAAACATAAGTCAGAGTCGGTTCATTAATGAGTTTCGGCTCGCGAAAAAATTAGCTAGCCCTACCTTCTGCTTCCTCTGTGAAATTAAACCGTACTAAAATTCCTGGCGTATAAATCGAGGGGTAAATTTAGCACTTTCTTATGGTCTTTGATCTAAGAAATTCAATAAAAGTGGTTCCAGACCTCTATCTCACTTAGGTTTTAAGAAAAACGGGATAACATACTAAAACGTTTTGTCGGAAAATACACTTCTTTAGGTTTGTAATAAAATAACTTTGTTAATTTACAAATAAAAATTTCTAGTTAACTTTATAGAGAATTTAATTCTGAGAAAATAGATGTAAATAACATCTATTAGTAATTACCATATGACTATTAAAGTCGAGAGTTTTGACGTTCAAATCCTATAAAGAAATTCAACTTTAATCAGAAACAAAACTCACGAACTGATTCGGAAAAGTGATAAGATTTTAAAAGGAACAACTTACTTACAAAAATTAAAAATTATAAAAATAAATTTAAAAGATATCCTTCTAAATGTTAAAAGTTTATATTTTTTAATAAGTTGGCAATACTAGTTGATCAACAATTATGTTTGTGTCTAGGATTTGAATTTTCATTTGAACGGTGTTTGTGCTGTTATTATTCGGTCAATCATTCACAATAAGTGATACTAAAAATTTGTTTATATTTGGAGAGTTGACAGACACGTTGTTTATTTATGGTAAAGAAAATTTTGTGAGAAATGCCAATGCTGAAGAAGCAATATTGAATGTAGTATAATTATCCATCACCTCAAGCACCAAAAGGTTGTCACATCGCTTTCATGTTTCGCAGTCAAGTGTGTGGTGAATGTTACGGGAGCAACAATAAAACCCATTCCATACATGTATTTAATGTACAGAAAAGTAAATGAGCCTACTGTAAAAACAGTCCATCTAAATACATGGTGAAGCTCATCCAGTTCATAAACATCCTTCCAGTTAAAATATTCTTCAAAATACACCAGTGGTTGTATGAAGCTGATACAATTGAGCTGTTAAATGAATGAGATAGACCAAGTTAAGCCCGTAAGGGCTTGGAACAGAGGGGGTGGCGGAGGGTGTCTTCCCCTATGGGGGTCAGCATGATTACAAGAGCAGCCATATTAAAATACAGCTATTTAGAGCTTATATTAAAATTAATATTAATAATTTCTATTAAAAGGTGGTTTTAATTTTATTTAAATCACTGTTAAAAAAATGACAATAAATAAATGTTATCAATAAAAAATTTCGAAACTTGAAATAAATGTCTACCTTATAACATACTGAACTATTATTTTATGTGTACAAAAGTAGAAACACATGATAAAAAAATATATTACATTTTTATTATAACATATGCGTTAGTATTAGTACTAGTCATATCATTATGTACCACTAGACCAGCTTGATAGACTGGTCTAGTGGTTAACTTGTCACAAAATCAGTTGTTTAACAGCTGTTTTTGAAGTCGAAGGTTCTGCGGTTGAAATCCCAGTAAAGGTTAGTTGCTCTTTTAATACAGATTAGAATACCAGACAGTGGATACCAGTACACTTCTCACATCTCAGGAATGGTCGGCCTGAGTCTGAACAAGATTATATATATATACACATACATATCATCCTCATCTCACTGAGACATTCATGAGGAGGAGTTGCTTATTGTTTAATAGTTAAACAGATTATAATGTATGCGTTAAAATAAAATAAAAAATAATTATGTACTAACAATTTGTTATGAATTAGTAATTCATTATTTTGAATTTTTTATGCTCTATTTTTAATACTACATCAAATATATTAGGGATTGTTAGATGGGGCACACAAATTTTTATTAACAAGTGCTTATGCAGTTGTTACTAAATAAGATGATAAAATCAAATGTTTCATACATCAGCATGATGAAATGTGATTAATTCATGGAAATAAATTTTAAAAACCCAATTAACTTTCAAAAGTAATTTATATTACTTCTCTCAGTAAAAGAATTACATTATAATTCTAGAGGCACATCTTCATACATTAAAAAGTTGTTTTCTTAAGTGTTTTTATAAAAAAAAATATTATAATAATATCACAGACACTTTACATACAAATATTGATCGGTTTTCATAGAATTATAAATCACGTAAGATGTTGCACAACATATGACTTTTAACAAGTATCTATGCCAATCACAGAATTATAAGAAGTATCTATGGCACATCATTTCAGGAAATGACAAACTCATTTGTCTGAACATATTATTTATCAGATTGCCATATTTTAATAGTTAATATACAAACATAAGAGAATGTTTAATGTATTACTACAACACCGATACAAAATATCTTTGTATAATATGCTATATGTATTTTTTAATCACTAGTACAAAAAATTAAAACTAATATTTTTATAGTACAACAATAAAAATAACTTCACTTCACATGAGATGATCTTTATATGACAAAATCACTTTTTTTATGATTTTTCTTACTCAACAATCTATTTTTTAATAAATAAAGATATGTATTATCAACACAAAATTTATAAGTAGATCTTTTAGTTGTTGTCTTGTTAACTATCTCTCTTTTACTTCTCAATTGGTCATTATCACCATAAATTTTATATTGATTGACAGGTTTCATTAATTTTAAGCTGTTATATTCCGATAAAATATTTATAAAATATAATAAAATGTTTGTAAAAAAATCTTTTCTGCTTCTTAAATTCAACGAATCATACTCATCCTGTAATTCAATTCTTCAATCAATAGTAATATTAATATAGCATATATTCTATTATTTTTCCTTTTATTGCATTAACTGATGTAAATAGACTTTGAATAAAATATATTTTTATTACACAATGACTGTTGATTGTGGCTTTGTTGCTTCATATTGTTGTATTCACTGTAATAACATTAATTACTACAAATAGTAACTACAGCAAATAGTTACTTAATCATTTTAAATATAATATGTATAATATTTTCTTTCCTTCATTAATTCATCTAACTAAGTTAAATTATATTGTAGATTATGTTACATGTATTTTACTGAATTTAAACGTATTGCTTAAAATAAATGTGTATGTTTATTTTATTTATTTATACAGTAACAACTGGGTGATGCTTAAAAACAGTTATTGATGAATAATAATGAATTTTGTAGTGAAAAATTCCAGGCTTGACTGGGAATTGAACCCAAAAATTAGATGAAAGATACTATTCTGCCATGCAGATCAACATATACATTTCAAGATATTTTGTTTGGAAGAATGAATTATAATAATTGAAAATTAAATTTACCTAAGAATTTTAAAAATTGAAAAAGAAAAAATGAAATTTTAGATCTGCATAATTAAATATAATATTTTTTGAATATACACAACTGACATCAGTACTGTGAGAATAGTTTTTAAAATAATTAGATATCTAGAATAAGTAGGAATATGAGAATCATATAATTTTTATTTCTAATAGAATTTTAAACTTAATATTATTTTATTGAACAAAAACAGCAAATAATAATATTTATTAAAAGCTTTTATTTAACTCGCTTTATGAATAATCAAATCTTGCAACTGCTATATCTTTTGATCTATCGTATGAAAATCAATGAAATTTGGTACACGTATGTAACTTCGATGACAATACAGCACTAAAGTGTCGGAATTTGATATGACCCACCCCTACGCTAAATTCATGCATTTAGTTGAAAATTTTAATTTCTCATGAACTATCGTAGGAAAATGATTGAAATTTGGTACACGTATGTAACTTTGATGTGTAAAAATAAATATTTTTACTTTTTCTTTGGCTTAAAATAAAAATACAAAAAAATTACAAAAATATATTTGATCACATATAAAAAAGTATTTTTTAAAAAAGCTTTTATTTAACTAATATTAATATTAACATTAATAAAAAAAAGGAAACAAATTAGAAAAACCCTCTAAAAGTAAAAAATATAATTAAATCAAATTGAGAATTTAAAAAAAAAATATAATATATTAACAAATTTAAAAATGCACTGAAAAGTAAAAAATAAATTATATAAATATCTAATAAATAACCAATAAATAAATGTAATAATTATTAAATTTAAAAATTAAAAGTAATGAAAATATTTAGCTAAATAAAAGCGTGGTGCAGTTTTTATAACAATCTTTTCGAATAAGTATATATATAGACATTTGCTGTATTTTAAAATATATTTTTTGTTTAATGAGGTTGTTTAGTATATGTATATAATTTATTTATCTATAATAAAATAACTCAAGTTTTAATTCTTTGATGGTTCAAATTTGCACCGAGATGACCTTAAGGGTTAATAAGAATAGAAATAAAAATTAAATTTAGAAATCTTGTCCAAAGTTATTACATTTTGACGGTAACCTGAAAAATTATTAATTATTATCATTATTATAATTATACTCGTAATTATGAATTCATTAAATAAAAATTTTAATTAATTAAAATGAAAATTTAGCCGAAAGAGTGCATTCAATTTGGCTTAGATTACAAGCAGAATTCGAAGATGAACTTCAACTATGTGAGAACACGTACAAAGAAAGCGAGTGGGTGCATTTTCCCAGATTGTTACTTGTAGCTAGTCAGTCTCAACTGGAGAGGTTCCAGCAGACCTTTCTGCCTCCTCGTGTCGTTATTGAAAATGAAAATTAATTTTTGTAAAAATAAATGTTGTGTTGTTTTAAATAAATTATAAAAACTGTGCCACCCTTTTATTTAACTAAATATTTTCATTACTTTCAATTTTAAAATTTAATAATTATTACATTTATTTATTGGTTATTTATTAGATATTTATATAATTTATTTTTTACTTTTCAGTGCATTTTTATATTTGTTAATATAAAATTCTCAATTTGATTTAATTCTTATTTTTTTACTTTTTAGAGGGTTTTTCTAATTTGTTTCCTTTTTTTATTAATGTTAATATTAATATTAGTTAAATAAAAGCTTTTTTAAAAAAATAATTTTTTATATGTAATCAAATATATTTTTGTATTTTTTTTTTCAATGAAAATATAAACTTCCAAAAACAAAGAGTAATCCAGTAGCAGAATTTTTTTGTATAACCTTATAAAACAATAAAATCAATATAAAATAAATTAATATAAGCACCATCTAAAAAAAATATTAATGTTTAATAAAATAATATCAGAAAAATCTTTAAAGATTTTTAAAAACTTGCTTTATACTTTTTAATTATACAATAATCAAATTATTATCATATATTGCAAGAGTTTAATTAGTAGGTTAATTTGGATTTAAAATCCTGCATAGCCATTTTGCAATTTTTTTACACCTGCACCCTTAATTACCTCTGTACAAGAGGATGTTTGCAAAAGTAATGATGCAATACTGTATTGTCACCCGACCTTAATAACTGCAAAATTTCATCAAAAGGCAATGTCAGGAAGTATGTTAAATTATTACACCTGCACCCTTAATTTAGCTCAGAAGATGCGTTCATGACTAGACCAACCCATGGGTTAGAATAATAGTAACTATGATAACTAATATTCTCCTTTGACGACGAAATATTCATAACTTATTTATTTGCTGTGGAAGCAGAAATATAACAATGAAGTAAAAAGATTAATTTTTTTCGTTAATGAATATCTTTAATTCACAACTTCACTTTCCTTGGGGGCGGAGAAATAATGAATATTTTTAATATTTTAACCTTCAAGGGAGCTAGAGCCTCAGTCAATGGCTTAAAACCTTCTCTGGGATACAAAACAAGTTCTCTAGGTAATTGTAAATTAAAATCCTTGTTATTGATCAGCTGGAAAGACCCAGAACAGAAATATATCATTAGTTATTCACAAGGCAAAAAGTACACTGTGTTATGTATATTAAATGAGTGCAAATTCATTTAAACATATTTTATTCCGTAGATGTACTATTAATTAATTCCACAAATGCGGAATTGAAATACATCCAAAGTATTTTTGCTAAAATAAAATCTATAGTTTTCTTAAAATTGGTTGAACTTATATATGAATATGTCTTGAGTTTATAATATTATTTTATAAAATTTAATATATATACTGGTACAATTAAATGATAATAAAATATACTTTGTCTAATATCCAAAAAGTTGGAGGTGCAGACATTTAAAAATTAAACCTTTTTTATCCTATTAAAGTTGTTTTAAATTTTATTACGATTTTTAATACTAAAATTCATCCGAAGTATTTAAACCATACAGAATATTTTTATGAAACACGGATAACACCTTCAAAATTTCTAAAAATGTTTTTAAAAAGTTGTTTTTAAAAATTTTTATAATACCAAATATTTTCCTTATATTATTATTAATTTGATAAAAGTCTGAGCATATGAGTGAACACTGAATTTTCACATAACTTAAAATCAGATATAAAAAAATTTAACCAATAAGATTCATTAAAATAGATTCTAACTTATTCCTGTTCTATTTCTATTATAATTCCTGTTAGCAATTACATAAATAAAAAAAATAAGCAAACTGTAAAAAAAGTCGAGAGTAAGACAAATTTTTTATTTGTATTAAACACAACCTTTTTTTTAATTTAAAAAAAGTATTATTTTCAATGAACAAAATGTATGTAGACTAGCTGACCCATCTAGCCAGAACTTGGACCCTCGGGGCTCAGGTCAGCCCAGAAAAATCCCAGAGCCAAATCAGCAGTACCATGGGGTCTTCCGGGGCCAAGGGGCACGGTCGCAGAACTTGTTTCACTTGCCATTCCCAATTTTCCACCATGGATATCTGCATAGCTTGCTTCGGTCGCTATTCTCATCTACCCAGAGGGTTCCACCCCATGGACCTCCACACTGTACGTTATCCTAACGGTTGTGAGAATAATACTGATGAATAAAAATTATAGTATTAAGGCTTTACAGAAACCTTAATAACCTGATTATTTCAATAATAATTAATAACAGTAACCTGAACTGCCCAAGGGCACCCCGTTTGTTCACAATTGATAATGATGATTGGTCTAGCCTCGCACAAGGTGCTCACATCATCTCACCAGTCTAGTCTCACACGCAGACCCGGAAGCGGAAGCTCATTATTGTTAAACAGAAATTCTTTAAATTTATTTAATATTATTATATTTAATTCTATTATTTTTATAATATTATGCATTCAACCGATTTGAAATATTCAGTTCAAACCCAGCTCAGACAGTGATAGAAACTCACAGTTAATTCAATTTATTAAAGTTTGTGCTTCAACCAGCAAATCTTTACTACTATATATGTTATGCCAAAAAAATGGGTAAAAATTTGGTTTCTATGGTTTCTAAAACTATTTAAACTACTTAATATTGGGAAGGTAAAGGAATGCTTAAAGGGAGTAAGAACATTTTTAATTAACAACATTTTAAGTTTTTATATTTAATTATGCAAGTACTATATGGTAACACAAATATATATGACAAGTATATGGACAAGTACATATGATAATCCTCAGAAAGTACTGAAAATTAAAGATGATAGACATCAGTCTACAATGGTATGTTCTCATCACTTGTCAACCTTACATTTATAATTGTTAGAACAAATATATTTTAGCGTACTTTTGTTTTTTGGTAAATGTAATCTGCTAATCTCTCCTGCTAATTCCAGGAGAGATAATAATTAAATAATATCTAATCTTAATCTTTTGATAAAACAATGTAATAGAAAACATGTGGTCATATATTATCTTATAATTTAAAGATAATATATGCTTGATTATGGTGTTAATTATACCTATAATATTAAAAAAATAAAATGTATCTTGATTTTCTATTTGGTAATATATCATACATTAGAACTTACCATGTTAATTATTTTTAATGGAATTACAGAATGATCTGACCCTGGCTCTAACCCTATGCAAATAAAATTATGCACATCATTTCAAAATTATGCAAGGAGAAACTGCTCCTCTTATTCAGACTGGTTATAAAAGTATTTTCTTTCATTTTAATGGAAAATCATTATTACATACAAAACAATTTAATAATACTAGAACAACATGGATTCAGAAAAAGGAAATCTACAATTATTCAATTTATAGTCTGTTTAGAAATGCAATAGATACAACATATTAAAAATAATATCTATATCAATCATTTTAGATCTAAGTAAACTTTTAAGACTTTTGAACTCTAACAAAGAGTAAAGAAAGTAGAGATCACAGGTTCCATACTAGACCAACTTTTATTTTTAACATACACCTTTTTGATAAAAAAAAGAAAAAAAAGAGTCATATGGTAATTCTTATTTACAGATGATATATACTCTTATGGATTATTTACAGTCCAGTGCAAATATAAATGCGATAGAGATGGTTACTTTTATATTTCATGATTGATAAATAATAAAAAATCAAATCTATGTGTGCATTGTTTGTTCTCAAAGCACCTCCAAATAGCGTTTTTTGCTATTTGCTAAGAGTATTTCTTAAGTAATGTCAAATAATAATAACTGTTATAAATATAAAATATAATATTTATATAAGCACTAATAACATAAATAACTTTTGTTAAATATAAACACAAAAAAATAACTTACACTTACTTTTCCATTTACAATTCGATTTCGTCCTATAAAATTTGATGGCTTTTCATTTCCTTTCCATTCTGCTGAAACACTAATGAAAAATGTTGTTAATAATATTGTAAATACATGTTTTTTCATTTTAATATTATTATTTTTAGAATGACTGATTTCATTAAATAATAATTAAATAATTAAAAAAGGTATTAAATAGTATCAATCTTCAAATAAAAATAATGTATAATAAAATATTATATAATAAATATAATAATACTAAAAATAATAACAATATTAAAAACAATATATAACATAATGATGATTGTATTATTGATAATAGATTGAAAAACAGAACATTATTTAGCAGTCACTATTAAATTTATGAAAGGAATTTACTCTATCAGGCAATTTGATAGTTTTTTTTTATCATATTCCTAAGTTAATTAATTGTTACAAATTACATGGCATATAGAAATATTAAACAAACACTTTTAAAAAAATCTTCTATAAAAAAAAACACAAGAATAAAATCAATAAATAGTTATCTACCTGTCAGTCTATGGAGCTCTCTTGGATCACTAGCCGGATTGGCATAGGTAGGCTATTTGGTATCCATTGCGGGTCTCAGATTTGTCACCCCCATAATGCTACACCCCCAAACCGCGCACTTAAATCGTACTAAGACTTGAATAATGATCGCGTATAACATTTTAATAATAACATCGGTAACTTGATCTTTACTGTTAAACATAAATTTTAGTTTCTGTTTAAGAATGGAAGTGGAACATTTAATAATATAATAACAACATTAAGGATACTTGTAATACGCATATTTTATTATATATTAAACTAGCAGATGCCACATACTGGAATTGCACTTCATATAACGCTATTGTTGTTATCAGGATCAATATTATAGCTCAATAATAGTAAAATTATAAGAAAAAATATGGGTTTATCAATCAAAATACACATTTCCATTTAAAAATACTTTATATTAGTTTTTACTTCTTAAGTAATATGAAATTTACTTATATAACAGCGTATATACATACATTAACACTGTTTTAACTTTGATTTCAGAAATATTACAATTTTTTCCTTCATTAATTTCATCAGTAAATTTACTGATTACATTATGAAATTTTTTGGAATTGCACTTCATATAACGCTATTGTTGTTATCAGGATCAATATTATAGCTCAATAATAGTAAAATTATAAGAAAAAATATGGGTTTATCAATCAAAATACACATTTCCATTTAAAAATACTTTATATTAGTTTTTACTTCTTAAGTAATATGAAATTTACTTATATAACAGCGTATATACATACATTAACACTGTTTTAACTTTGATTTCAGAAATATTACAATTTTTTCCTTCATTAATTTCATCAGTAAATTTACTGATTACATTATGAAATTGAATTTGATCAGCTGTTTTTTTGCACTCAACTAAGCACAATATTTGAAAGCCTTGACTGGCTCGTAATGTAATGAAGATAACTTTTAATCAACTTAAGGAAAGAAAAATTCTTTTACATGAAACAGTCAGTATGTAAATAGTCAAATGGAGTCTTACTGCTAAAACCAAGTCATAAAATTCGATTTCACTTACAAATTCCAAAAACTTCAACGAAGACCACTTCCTGCAATCTTCTTGGTTGATTTCAGTTGCTTGAAAATGTCTTTTCAGTCACTCAATCAATAATGATATCTTCTTTGGAAAATTCATGAACGTTTGGATAAGATTTTGATGAAAGAACTTGCAAATTTACTGAAAGTTCTTTTGTCAAAATGATGTTAGGTTCAAATTCCACCTCCCAACAACCTAGCTACGCCAATGGTTGATCGCTCATCTCCATCTACAAGTTACGAAGTTAAAAAATTCATAAAAAAAAATTCAAAACTAGGCAATATAGTTTAAATAAGGTAAAATAAAAATAGTTTTACAACCATTTTATTCATAGAATTTAAAAAAAAATACCAATCAGCTATGTTCTGATAAACAGAAACTACTGTGTGCTCTCATTATTTCCTTATCAGACAATGAATATGACAAGCGAATTCATTTACTGGTCAAGAACAACCAAATCTTGAAAAAATCGAATTGTAACAAAACCGACATCATGTCTCAAGAAGAAAGTTAATTGAATTCTTTATTTGTTTCCAGCCCACCAATGAAGAAGAAAAAACCTCAAGAACAAATCAAGTGCGTTAACCTGCATTTTTCAATTCCTTTTGTACAAATCACAAATAACAGTGAGCAGACTGCATTACCACTTCACATCACAAACAATATCTGTAGCTGTCGTACTGAGTAGAATGATTTTCAACACCTTGAGGCCGCTGGATTAAATGCTAACGATTCCTCATAATACGACATTATTGTTTGACTTAAAAGAAACTTTTCCTGACCATTTCTCATCAGAGATGTACCCATTCCAAGCTCTGATGACTGCCATAGAATTCCTGAAAGAATTCGATGCCAGTTCCTCAGCCATCTTAAGTACTGCCCACAAGATGATTTCTTCTTACTCATCACTAGTCATAAGCTTGGGAACTTGTCCTTAAACTATCTCTATATCATTTACTTCTGCTAATGACAGAAATATGTGCCGATGTCTGTAGAAGAGGTTATACAAACGAATTGCAAGATATCAACATTTGCTAAGATCCTTGCAACATCAATCATGAACTGGATCCATCTCTTCCAGTATTTTTATGCATAAGGATGAACAGTCTTCTTGGCCCTTGTGGGATAAACTGGGAATCATCTCCTAAAATTGGAAGTATTGTCTTTCGTCAAGATTCACAATTTCTCAAATCGAAAATGTTATGCTTCTATTCAATTGATGATCTTAATCGAGGAAAAGTAACCAATAATGAGCCTAATTTTGATTCTCATCAAATCAATGGTAGACAAGAGAGTAGACAAAGAAACTTCAGATTCATCCAATTATCATTAATATCCAATTTGTTTTTGTAAAATATCCTATATTACCACCAGACAGGTTCATTAAAACTAGTTTTTGAATAAACTCTTGAATTGTAAAGCAATTGAATGAAAATGATTAGATGGCAAAAATTACTTAGTGCAAATGTACAATCCATTCAAAATTATAGATATTATGTTTATATAATTCAATAATATACATTATTTTAATGCTGAGAGTAGGTATGTGCTTTGAAACATGTATTATGGGGCAGATGAAAGTATTTATATGATGATTGAATAACTTCTATATCTGCTTGATTTTGATGTAACTATTATGTGGATGTTTTTGACTAATTTATAATGGATTGTATGATAAACAGACAAAAGCAACACTGTTTATATTTTCTGACAATCAAATTCTGGTAAAAAAAATACTTTTCATCACTCTTGCCTCATTCCTTTTTAAATCCATGATATATCTATTATTAACCCAAAGCATCATGAAAGATTCCCTTTCATAGACAGAGTAAACTTCAATAAACAATAAATATTGGAACGAGGCAAGGTTAGACCCCTTTTATGAGGACGTGAAGCAAATTGTATTTGAAAACATTTTCTAGGGGTAGTGTTAAGTAATAACTAGTGTACAATTTGTTTCACGAACGCATGCAACAACCAAAATATAACATTATGACAATTCTCATTTAATTTAGCACAATCCATCCATGAAAATAAAATTCTCTTAAAAAAAAATTAAGTAAAAATAACTTGTTAGAAAAATTAGAAAATTTGTATAAAATCATATATATTTACCTCAAAAATAAAAATTTTAAGAAAGTATATTACCGCTATATTAAAATATCATCAAGTAAACAGAAAAAAAATATTTGTTACCTCAATGTATTTCTTCAATATTCGATAAGCTGCTATCTGTTGAACTATTGTCATCGTTTTCCAAATTTATCACAATATCTTCAATAATATTTTCACACAAACTGTCCACTTCCCGTGCTTTTTTTCTTCTTTAATAACAAGTTGAATACAATTTTCCCAAGCATTTGCATCTACTCTAAAAACTTCTATCAATAAATTTTTTACATCACTTAACATAAATATTGTGTTATTAGTCCCAATGTAACCTTTGCTTATGCCCATATCAATTCTATCGGGTTATAACTGCAATGGTCAGAGGAAGACACAAATGACACATGAAGGAAGACACAATATTTTAATTTTGCTATTTCATGTGCTTTATAATGAATATATTTTTGTTTTGATTTTACTAAAAGTTCTACTTTTAACATATTTTCGGTGTACGCGATTTTCTTCGATTATAACCATTCGTTAATTTCCCAGTCGAAGCGTTTGTAATTTTTTCTGTTTTCAGGTAATGATATGGCGCATTATCCATTACTATGACGAATCCTTCAGCAACAATTTCGACAATTTTTTTAAACCACTGCATAAAATTCTCACTATTCATTTCATCGTGATACTCTTGGTAAGATATGGATTCAAATACCCAACTACCACCGTTCAAAAACCCATTTTCACTTCCTACGTGCATTACCATTTACCGTTAACCTTTTCTAGCCGTGGTTTTCACCCCAGTTGACAAACTAATATAAAAGCGTATTTTGCGCTCCTTATTTCTTAATCCACCTATACCTTTTCCCGTACGTGACCCGCATTAACCCAAGTTTGATCTAAATAATAAATTGTCTTACCTTCTTCACGAAACCGCTTAGTTTTTCTTAAATATACCCTACGCCATGAAATAATATCTTCGCGTTCAATCAATAAAGAATTATTTTCTCTGGACATAAAACTAAAATTCCTTGATTTTATAAAGCACGATGTAATGTACTTCTAGAAAGATTTGGAAGGTCATAATCGGTATTCACAGTATTTAATATTATGTTCAAGTAAGGAAGTTCGTTATTGTATTAAAATAAATGAACTCTTTTTCCGATAGCGGTTTTAGTCCAACTTTGCAACGTTTTCACACGCCTTCAAGTCTTTTTATGGCTAACATGTTTACAATCAATTTTGTGTTACTTTATTACATTAAAAAATGTTCTTTCGCTAACGCCTGTTGCACTGCTTGCTTTAATCCAATGTCTCTGCTGCTTTAATGTCGATTAATGTCTCTGACTGTAGTTTCAGGTTATATATACGTTGCTGATTTTTTTTTTCGGAACTACTTAAGGGTTTTCTCGGTTAATGTTTCACGACAGTCCCTCATTTAAAACCCGATTGGCACAAAAACACAGAATAAATTAAAATTAATGAAAGTAACACGGAATAAAACTATTATAAAAATGAACTATAAAATTGTATCGCAGTATGGAGTAACACGATAACACTGGTTGAAATACTTTCTTTCATTGAACTGAATAATGATGTGAGACATTACAAATGACGTTATCGTTAGTAAAAATCAGTATTAAAGACTCAACGAAATTTTTAATTTCTTATGATAAGAAATACATAAAGATACATTATTTATTGTATATGCTACAATAAAAAATGTATAAATTTAATAATCTATAAACTACAATGTACAATTGTAAATATTTTATTAAGAAATATTCCATATTTTCTTAATCTATAATGTACAATTTATCATGCAAATATAAGTATGAATTCAGCATGTAAGAGCTAGTTATTTACAGTGTTTCTTCCAATCAAAGATTGCTTTTGTACATGGGGGTCATAAATTTTCATTTACCGTTAAAAAGCACGAATAGTTATCACACTATTTAATAATTATTTACAAAATATGTCTAAAATTAAATGCAATCTACAATGTTTATTCTCTTAACATAAAAGCACACTTATATACCATGAATATTTCAAAGTGTAAAATGTTTTTTAACGATTTAAATTTTTCGAAAATAATTATTCTTATAGTAATTGATTATTCGTTTATTAAGTTAGTACCACTAAAAATATAGTTCAATTGAGCAAAACTTGTATGAGTCACAAGCTTTTTGGTTTAAAATTCATTATTCATCTGATTGTCAGTTGTATATTACTGTATAGACTTTATTGTAATCTTTAAACATTGAAGAATGGTTGATAAGTCAAGTGATTTTGAAAAAAGAATGGACTTTTTAACAAATCTTTAATAACTGGCCAGTGGAGTCTTGTCTAAGTTTCTCAAAATTACTTAAATTATATTTTTTTGGCATTAATTACCAGTAAAAGATGAGTGTGATATATTAAATCCCACCTGACAGTGCCAAAGTGAATTGATTGTGTAAAAGCAAATTAAATTGAGGCTAAAAATAAATTGTAAGGATGAAAATAATTAAGCACTGGTGTTAATTTCTTGGTAATACAGGTGATGTTATACGTCCACTTATATGTTGATCTATAATGTTTATCTACCGTCATTCTTTTAATAGAACCCCAAACATTTTTGGTGCAATTATTAATATGATGATCTAGAAAATGTAAAACAATACTTATATCATCATTCAAAGAATTTACTGTCAGTCCAAAAACCATAAAATAAGTTCTGTCAACATTCATCATAACAATGAAGTTTTCCGACGTTTCTTCTCATTTCTTAGCCCTGTTTGAATCTTTTCCAACAACTTCCAACCCAGGACAGACTTTTAAAACCAAAAGTGTAACATCTGCAAAAACTGATTAGTTAACGAAAAATCATCTACAGCTTGACTATGGGTCATTAACGATGGGATTGTCATATTATAAATTGCTATATATATTATTAAAATTATTGGGCCCAACATAGTTCTAATATACTGCCTGAACCTTGTAAACTATTCTAGAAATTCTTTCCATTGTTCTTCTTTATTCTTGTTTCTGGATTTTCCTTTTTTTAAATTGAATTTTGGTTTAAATTCTGTACTTTCTGTTATTAAAAGCTTCTCTATGTATCACAATTATTGTGTTATGTATAATTTCCCTACTGAGTAGAAGCAGTAAATGTAATAAATCTTTTTTAATAAAAAGTGTATGTTTGTTGTTTACTATTACTGATATCTATCCCAGTTTTTTTTTACAATTGTGATATAAAAGTTCACTATACACCCAGCCACTGCGGTAAACTGAATGAAGTTGTTGCTTGTAAGATTGAGTCACCTGCACCTCCATGGAGTTGACATGTTAATAAACATGTCAAATGAGCCAAATAACAGCATATTTGGCTCAGTGAAAAAGGCATCAGGAAACCATTCTTTTCTTACTTTCCATATTAAGTCTGGCATAGGGTCTTGTTATACTTGTAGGTGGCCGAGTCATTTCTGGTGACTCATGTAAGGTTGGATATGGGTTATTGCTATTACAGGACTCAACAAACAATCCTTGTTTATGAATCAATACACTATCTTAAATAGAATATTAAAAAATAAGAGTACTGTTTTCTTCATTTTAAAAATGATAGACACGTTTGTTTTGAAATATGTTTCAAAACATAATTTTGACGATAAAAGGTTTGCGCCAGAGCTTTAAATTTATATATATATATATATATATATGTATATATTTCAGTATTCTTATTTATTATTTTGGTGTTTAAATAATTATTATATATGGATGCCCATTATTGTTTTTGTACATTACAAAATGCTCAAATTGTTAAGATGAAGTCCCTTTGTGTATAAATGTAGATTATTTTCAGTTAATGTTACTCAATTAGTCATCTATTATTAATAACAGAAGTTATTAATAAATGTTTTATCATAGTTAAAATATTTTGTTATCACAGTAATTTTCTTGAAACTGTCTATTTTTCCAATATCCAACATTGTGCAGCTTTAAGATTTTTTTTTGAAAATTTAATCCAGTATTTTACCTAAGTATAATTTTTTTTGGCAATTTTTCAAAAATATTAATGTGATCTGACTTTTTCTACTGAAATTTATGTTTTCACTTTTCTTAATTTTGAGTAGAAGCAGTGAATATGTGTAATTTTTTTTTTCAGTCAGTATTTTATAGTTTTTGAACTGTGAATCATGGTTCTCAAAGTTAAAATTTTATACTGAGTTAAGCGATTGAAAGTATTGTGAATTTGTGAACCTGTACATTTTCCTATTACTCATAAACACTTCCAGTGTAAACAAGGAAGATGCCAGATTTAGTATCTTTTATGAAATTGCCCTGCGACAAAAGCTAATTACATCATCGTAATATGCCAGTACTTTACTCTGAACCAGAATGTCTCAGTAAATTTTTAGGACTTATATAATATTTAATACTGAACAACTAGTGAGGAATGTTGCTGATACATTAGAATCTGGAAAATGTTATTGCAATGCTCTCATACTCGAAATGTATGGCGTCCCACCTTTGATAAATTTTAAATGATGTAGTCACAAATTCCATTTCATATTACTTTAATATGATTATTAGATTATTTACAATTGTAGTCTAAAACGTTCATAATTATAAATTATGTACAGGCTTTCTAATAACACCAGTACGTGATAATATTTTTACATATTATTATTATTACTTCACATGATAATATTTTTTCATATTATAGGAATTCATCAAAATTTCTTTAGTTAAATCATTTACGTGCAAATAAAAAACTTGTACTTATAATTTACACTGCTCCAACTTTTTTATTAAAAGAATCACATCAATTAGTGGAGATTATTTTTTGATGTTTATTAATTTTTATTTTAGTTCATTCTCTAGTCCCAACTTTTCTGAGTTTAAACACTAATTTATTATGCTTAATATACTCAATTTATACCACATCAGAAAAATTACTTGATTTAATAACTCAATACTTGATTTAATACCTGATTTAAAGCCAGTCTATTAAAGGTTATGACAGAATGTTATATTTAACTAAGTAAAAACTAAAATCTTCTAGTTTCTACATTATAAAAAGTCCAAAAGTAATATTACTGTCCTCTAATAAATCTACAGATAAAATTTACTCTTCTGAGTATGGTACTTTTAAGAGTACGACTAAAAATCCTCTGCACTCAGCACAGTACACTCAGAAGCAAAGAATCTCCAAGAATACCTAATGACAATCAGTTTCATTGAGTATGCTTTTTAACAAACTGCCTCATCGGTTCCACCCCCTCTAATCTTCAAACTTTTGAACAGATCTTTGCTCCCAATTGTAGTATTACACTATGGATGTAAATTTACTAACTTGTTAGTAATATTACTGTTCTTGCGTCGATAGTTCTTTAACCTATTCTGAGAACAGTACTTTTACTAACAAATGTAAAATCGCCATCTTCTGAAATATTTACGGTACAACATGCAATTATACAATTCTTTCTAGTAAATTTATCAGTTGAACTGACATCAGTGATAAAATTATATCTTCGGTGGACATACATACTCTACTCATTATTTCTATACATTTAATAAACAGACTCTGATTACAAGTAGGACAAAAACAATTTATAACATTTTATTACAAATTACACATTTTTTGCTGATCTTTTATTTTTAATTGATAAATATCATCATTATTAGCAGTACAAAAAAAAATTAATGCATTTCTGTGATGCTTTTTGCAAATATTAAATTTACTACTTAAAAACTGAATTTTACTAGTTTTTTAAATACACTAGTTTTTAGGAAATGGGATGCTTAATCAGTTAGATTACTTCTATTAAAATTTCTAAATATATTTTATTTTCTCCATGTGGTTACCATAATTTCATGAAAAAGACATGATACATGCAAAAAAGTAAATAATTGAACAATTCATGGCAGAACGCCAGGTATTTCGAGTATGAGAGCATTGCAATAAAATTTTTCAGATTGCCCTATTACCAACATCATCACTAATCATTCAGTATCAAATATATCAGTCCTAAAAATCTACTAAAACATTCTGGTTCATAGTAAAGTACTGGCGTTCTTCAATGATATCAATAATTTTTGTCAGACTGCAATTTCGTAAAAGATACTAAGCCTGGTATCCTTCTTTTTCACAAAGGAAATATTTTTGAGAAGTGATATCAGTGTTTTTTGTTCTGCAACCATTACAGTTATGGCACCTAATGTAACAAACTCATACTTTTTTTACAGTTTTTAAGTGAATGTGTAATTAATGTGATAAAATAATGCATTATGAATCTAGCATAATGGCAATCCATATGTATGAATAAAACAAGTTTTGCTGTTGATATTTTGATTAGTAATAAAAGATTATAGTTTAATAATTGCATGATGCTGCTTTAATCAACATACCAATATGTCCTATTCTATTTGACATCACTGAATTTATTAATGTTTGTATAAGAATCGTAATTTTTTATATTATAATATAATTTGTAATTACTAATAAGTATAGTCATGCGTTATCAATGACAATTGAATTAATTTCCACTGATTATTTAATTGACATTAAATTATTAAATAATAATTTAAAAAATTAAGAGCATAAAAGAATTAAATCTAAACAAATTAAACAATTAAAAAATCTAATCATTTAAATCAAACAATTTAATCTCAACATTTATGATTTTTTTTTTAATATTACATTGTAAGTGTCCTATGTTAAAGAAGAATTATTACTTTGTTTTTTCTTATAAAATTATTTATTATTATTTTTAAACCATGAATCAGGTTTAAATTAAAGATTCATGCAACTTTACAGTTTTGTTTTACGTCTGGTGTGTGGCTTACATGTATAATGACCCTTTGTGTATTTAATTCTTTTCTTTTTATAATGAAATATTGGTCTTGCTCGTGATAATATTGTACGACCCCGCAATGATGGTTTAGTATAATTTGATATAAGTCGTTTTCTTGAATGATATCTTTTAGTGTAATGTTTTTTAATGCTACTAAGAAACCTTTTGCGTTTACCTAATGATATTTTGAGGATTTTTATAAACTGACCTCTTTTATTTCTCTTCATTCCATGAAACCAATTATTTTTTAGATATTTTCTTGAAAAATATAGTATTTTTTTAATTATTTTTTCTGGTGTTTTCATCATTATCGGCATTTTATGATAAATACATCGTTTTATAAAATATACATTACTTTTTGTTCTACTTGAATTTTTACTTTTATCATATGTATGGAATCGATATTTTATTTTTATTTTTTTATAGGTAATATTACTTTTTCTTGAGATTTTTCTTATAGAATACTTTTTTCCATTTCTAATTTTTTTTCTGGTATATATCGTTTTTATCGTGTGTTTTTTTCTTGACATGAAATATTTTCTTGAAGCTAATGTCCACCGATGAGACTTAGTATGTTTTCTTCTAGAACGCCATTTTTTTTTAATTTTTTTTACCTCACTTTTTTTAATTGTTGTTAATTTTAATTTTGTTCTCGGTTTTAGAGTGTATGCGCAACGATTTGTAAACCTTGTTCTTCTTGTATGTTTTTTATATTTTTTCTTTATTTTTGATTCAGTTTGTTGTTTTTTAGTGAATGTATAAGAACGCTTTGAGAAAAGTCGTTTTGTAAATCCTGTTTTATGTACTTTACGTAAATTTCTTGTATTAAAAATATATCTAAGTTTTGTGTTTTTTCTTTTTAGTTTATTATTTCTTCTTTCTAATAAGAATAGTAAATAATTCTTTTTTATTCTAGACATTGTACCTTTGCTTCTTCTTAATTTTATACTCCGTAACAATCTCTGTTTTGTATACGGTCTCATTGTTATTCCTCGACGAAGTATTGCGAATATAGATCGTCTACTATAGATTCTAGCCGTTACTTTTTTTGAAAATATTCTTCTTTGTTTCGTACGTAAGCTCCTCGGTTTATATGTTCTATGACCTGTCCCTGTCCATTTCATTTCATTAATTCTATTTCTTCGATTTATTTTTGTTTTTCTATAAGTAATATTAGTTTTTCGTACTCTCATACTTCTATTTTTTTTAATCTTTTTTAAACGTGTATATTTATAATTTCTTGCTCTTAAACGATTTCTTGTGTATTTTGGTATAGTTCTTGTACGTTTTGTCATAAAAAGTCTTGTATATGATCGACATGTATAACCTTTTATTATTTTACGTGCTTTTCTGGAAAATTTATAGCTGTAATACTTACGAGTTTCTTTTAGTAAAAATGTATTCCTTCTGTATTTTTTTCTTGTTTTTAATAAATTTCTTCTCGAATATGTATTTCTAGTAGGTCTGGTCATTTTTGAAAACATAGTTATTTTACTTCTTGAATATTTTTTCCTACGCATTTTAGTAAATTTTCTTCTTGACCTTCCCCCTCTCCTTCTTATATTCATTTTTCTCTTTTTCTTCATAAATATCGGTAATGAGTATGGATACCAAGTACCTAGACTTATTTTAAAACGTTCATATGCAATCGGTCTCATTCGTCTTCTTATACCTCCACCTCTTCCTCGTCTCTTTCGAAATAAACCTCTGAAGTACATTCCTACTGCTCGTTTCTTTCTTTTTAAACTATTTTCATTTCTCAAAACATGTATATTATAATTTTTGTTAATTATATTTATTGAATTTGATTTAATCTGTGGTATTTTTAAATACTTTAATAAATATGGTGGTATGTGGTAACTCCATGATGACTGTGATTTTATACTTTGGTTGTTTGTTTTTAAACTCCATTTTCCACGGCTTGTTTGACGTTCATGCTTCCAGATTACACTGATATCCTAAATGTATAAAAATATATAGTTACCAAACCGCATTACTTTTATTATGAATCTTTCTTCATTTCATTTTAAGTGTAATTATGTATTTATTTATATTACAATAAATTCTGTAAAAGAAAATGTATTCATCTTATTATAATAATATATATGTGCAAAAAATAAGATTAACAAAATTAAATTTTTATGTTGTGTAGATGAATTCTCTAACCGACTGATAATATTTCAACTTCCGTTTGGTAAATTACTCAATTACATTTTGAAGTAATTATTTATATCCTTCTTAATTTTTTTTAAAAATCTAACTGATATGTGTATAATAGTATATTTTATAGATCCTTTATCAGCTGTTTGACTTAGCACAAAATTAAATCTGATATGGTACGGCCCAAGTACCCATCGGCATTGTAATCTAAACTTTATCTGATATAAGAAACTTTGCAATAAACAAGGGATTCATATTTCAAAAATACAATTAAGCATCTGAATGTAGATCTTATGTTTTCAGGAATTTGGAGGAAAATGAACAATTTAAGGAATGACCGGCCTTTTATCCTTTTAAGACGTTCGTCCATCATTTGGCTTGCTCATGTAATGAGCCCGAGATGGTAAAGATTTTTATAATTAAACTCTCCTTGGGATATAAGAAATAAAAATTATTGAAAATATTGTGTAATTAAAGACTCATTCATTATATTGAAAAGTCCATTTGGATTATAAAATACTAAAGAAAATAAAATTTTGAAAAGTTATGCAAATAAGAAACTTATAATTACAAAAATGAGCAGTAATAAGACACGAACTCAAAAAAATGAACAAATATATAGCCAAATAACCCAGTATCCAGACGGGGTTGTTTGGCATTAACAACACTGTTACTGTAGTGCCAGTTACAAATCGGTATAACAACTTTCCATCAGAATACAGCACTGTATGGTTCTTAAATTTAGCAAAAGAAAATATTTGAAGCACCCCAATCAAGAATCATGTGATGTGGTATTTTCGTGGCACATGAAAGCAGTAATTTCATCTGTTCATTGTATGATGTAGGTGCTTCATGTAGGACAATTTTATGCACCCCTGAGAAAGTTAAGGAAAATCTCTGATCTCATATTTATTATATGAGTAACTCAAATATACAAAGTGTACAAAAGAGAATGTTGGAGTTTTAAAGCTAGTTAATATCAGTTAACTTAGACTTATAAGTAATGAATCACAAATAAAATGAAACAGTAACTCTTACAGTTTTCCCAAAAAGTGTTCAATGTAAGCATCTTTCATCATACAGCACACATCCAACTGAAATTGAGTTTATCCAATAATTTAACCAATCTAAAATAATGGAAGCGACAACAGCTTCAATCCTATACCTCAAATTGAGTAGTTCAGTAAATAGCAGAGGCACATTTATAAAACTCCAAACGAAATATCAAATGGGGTCCTATCAAATGGGGTCAGATCGATTGACCTTGGAGGCTACTGCAACCAAGATATCATCGGGTCCTTGCTAACTAATCCAGCTGTAGCGGAAAACGTCATTCAACCAATGCTGTACAGATTATGCCAGCAAGGTAGCGCCCCGTATAATTAATTTTATACTCCTAAATAAAATTCTTTGACCCGTCTTGCAGTTTAGGAAAGATCCATATTGCTTATATCCAAATAAGCAACTCCTGTTACAATTGCTTCGGCGAAGTAGAACAGGCTATTTTGTAAACTTACCGTCTGCCTATACTGCACAGAAAATATTTAATTTTGGGGAGTCCCTTTCACATTGTAACAGTTTTGGGGATTTTCTAAAACCTATATATGTATGTACATCTTTCAGTGATGTGTATCATCTTTCAGCGAGATAAAATGTTGAACGATCACAAACACAATACGAGCAACAAAGCCATCATCTTCGTGCTGCAACATTTTGATCGTGAAATCAGTACACACAGCATATGCAACAAAGGCTGTAACAGCTATAAATGATATGACACATATGTAATCGTTTTGTTAAGATATTTCATACTGACACCACCGGCATCGCTAGTTCGCGGCTGGCCTTCCTAACAGATTTTTTAAAACTAAGCAGGAAATACTCGTTGACACATTCGGCATTTTTTCAGACATCCTCGGTCATTCTGTACTCTTCCTTTTCCACAGACTGCTGGTTGTTTCAAAATGATTATGCCATTGATGAATGTTATTGTCACTTGGAGGATCAAAATTAAGACTTTTTATGAAACCGACGATGAAATATAACTAAAGATTCACATTTAGCAAGCTGCAAAACTACAGAAGATTTTCTGTTCAAAGAGTATTTACTAGTGGTGCTGTTAAGTGAAAAGATAGGAAATTAATATATGGTCTCTTGCGTGCAACTAAAATTGTATATAACAAATTAAAAGTCTGAAATTCTTTTTTTTAACTGTTCTGATTTTGTTGTTGATTTTATTTAACTGTTCTTAATGTATTTTAACGTAAGTATACTGATTAACCCTTAGCATAGAAATAAGAGTTTGTAATTCCATAAGGCAAACAAGTGCATAGTTTATTGATTTTTCATTAATTTCAGTTTAGGGAAAAGCTATTTTTTAAACAGAAGATTTTTTGATGGTTTAATAAGTTTTATTGTATGTTTTCTGGTTAAATAATTACAGAGAAAAATGTTAAATATCATGCTATTCCTCAGAGATTTTACAGTAACTATCACATGAAAATGATTCACTTGTCCTTTGTTTTGAAAGCAGTAGACCATAAATAGCTACACAGAATTATTTACATACATCATTAACACAATTATATTCTTAAAAAAAGAGAGTACTAGATAGATTAACCTAACAAAATCATGCACAATTTTCTATGGTGAGACTTTTTTAAAAGATTTTTCTCATTTATTTATTCTTTGTGGAAAATATATTTACAACTTTTAAATAATTCTGATAAATCCCAAAAGTACTTTTTTTTTTACAAATAATCATGAGTAAAGTAAAAAAAAAACCATTTATGATAAGCTATCTCATACATTGTTAAGCTGATAGTAGATAATTAATAGACCTAACTAGATAAACTTACATTCAAATGTAACTAATAATTTTGATGTTATATGTTTATTATTGTTTTGAATATATAATTAAAAATATTATTTAAATAGCCCAATTTCAAAATATACTGAATTTTGTTTTTTAGAAGAGATTTTCAAAGCAATATTATATTGCTCAACTGACTTACCAATGACACTTTGTTGTGTCATTTAACATGTCATTTTATGTCTAATCGGATGTCTTTATGAAATTTATATTGTTGAATGAATTGAGATCATGGCTTTTGTATGCGTCAAGTGGTTAATATCATTATATACAAGTCCTATTTTTAATAAGGTTTATTTTTTGTTATTTTTAATGCGCGTTTGTATTATCTTAGGAAAAATAAATATCCAGTCTATTAGGCGTATTGCATGTAAAGGTATAAACCTTAAATTAAAATTTTATATACAGTAGCTAAAGTTGTGATCTTAACATGCTGGAGTAATTTGAAGCTTATGAATATATTAAATCTGAAAAAAAAAACAATTTTTTAAATGAATGAACACAACAAAGATCAAATATATTATTTAACCATAAAATAAAAGATTTCCTAATTAATTCAAGAAGTAGATTGATAACTCCATAACTAAAATTTTCAGTTTGTATTGATTTCTCCTATGAGGAACTAGTACAAACATTAGTGATGTGTCAGAGAATATCAAACAGTTTAACTAAACTTTTTTTCCCTTAGGTACAAATTGTTTTTTCTGCCCGCCCAATAGTAACACTGCATAGCAAATACATTAAATCACAGAGCTGTCAGCTCACTCTAACAAACATTAAGTTAACGAAAACAGATAAAGTGAGTAAATTCTTTGCCATCATTTGCTGAGAACAGGTCAATTGTCCAGCAAACTATTATTTTATCAGTATTAAATATGCTATAAACTGCTAAGACTGAACAATTTCAAAAGCAAAATACATCTTATTCATGAAAATATGCTAACAATAAAGTGGAAAAAAAGACATAAAAACTGTCAAATCTTGTGATAAAATGATATATGTTATTCACTGGCATCAACAGAAACATCCTGCAGCCTGCAACCATGTGTTGAGAAAAATCTTAAAATGAAACTGTTGTTTTTAAACACAAAAAACAAGCAGTTTAGCAATCTAATGTAAAAATGAGTCACTGTAATAATTCAACCTGTTTTTTCCAACAGTTTATACAAACGGCCACCTCTAACATACACCTTTGAAAAAAACCTTCTAAAAATTCAACAAACTTTGAAAACAAGTAATTTAAAAAATGATATTTCTCTATCCTAAGCAAGGAATAAAAATACTGTTTTTAGTATATGAATATTTTATTTTCTAAAGTTTTAAAAAGTTATTGAACAGCCCAACTGCACTGAAAAAAAAAGTTTATCCATAAAAGTGACAATATACATATATTAAAACAGCTTATGCTGCACTTAATACTTATGTAAGAATTTAACACTGTGTTATAGTATTATACATACTATTCTTTCTGTAGTGTATATTTATGTTTTATTAAAATAGTTTTTTCTTCTATAGAAATTAATGTAGCTGTTATTTCAAAAAGTTTTTTTTCCAAACCACCATACAACCAGTGTTTTATTAACTATATACATTTTCTTTTATTCAGTTTATCAAAATGAACATTCCAGTTTTTTTCAACATTAACCCTACTTAATTGCAAGACTATAAATTTGGTAATTAGTCAGTAAACAGAAAACATTATTTACCCAAAATAATTTAAATGCATTAGAATTACAAAGAAAAATAACTTGCATGTTATAGAAAATAAATATTATTCAACATTTTAAGTTAATTTTAGATGAGAAATATACCAATTTTTATTAGAATACTTTTCTTTGTTTCATTAAATTTTATGCAATTAATTTTTGCAACAAAATATCACCAAAAACCTGACTGAGGATAAATGAGACTTCTCTGATATTTTATCCCAACAATGAATTTAATTTTTAAACTACGATTTTTAAGGTACATCTTTGAATGTATCTTGACTTTAAGTTACATTAAGCCGTTACATTAATTGGCTTTAAGTTACATTAGTTGCCTTTGAACTCATCATCAAAGATTGTACTCTAATTAGTTCAGAAAAAAAATTCAAGGTTAATAGCTGTTTTACTGGCCCAGCTATTTGTTTACTTTGACTTTCAGTTCATATTTTTATTAAAAAAAATAATAATTAGTCTTCCTCAATTACACATGGTTTTCTTGAAAAATTAATAAATATGTCATTGACGTAAAATGGAAATTTTGAAACATGCTAGGGCTTGACTTTAAATTCTCACTTTTTCCTACCTACTCACTACAATTAATTTGATTAGACTGACCTAGTTTTGGATCTAAAAAAAATATGATAATCAAGCTAAACATATTCTGATATTGTCACCTAAAATGTGCATGTGTGTGCGTACGCACACGTGTGTGTGTTTGGGTACATATGCATATCTACAAAATATAATTATAAGTTTAAGCTTTTTTGTACAGTAGGTTTCAACCAATAATTCATGACAGTTGTAGGAAAAAGTTGACAAAACCATACTTATGGTTATGAAATAGTAAAGGTTATCCACCCTTTCAGATAATATTTTTATGATTTAGGAATGACCACTAAAAATACCATTTTTTATGATTTTGAAAATAGGCAAAAAATTGTTTTTGAAGTGTTATAATAATTTTTTATTTTTCTAATTTTTTAAATATCAAATTTTATATTTAAAAAACCCCCAAAAAATGAGATGATTTACTGTTGCAAAATCATTATTCACCCATACGCAGGAGAGCAAAGATATCTAAATAATACAAACATGGAAAATCTTAACTATTTCATTCATAACCAGTTCAGCACTAATATTTCCTACAGGTTGTATAATGCCTCTAATATAAATATAAATTTGAAAGAAAAAATTATAAAGTAATTAGTATTAATTACTTTGTGGTACAAAGTAATTATATCAAAATTGCTTAGTGAAATTTCTGTTTTTAAATCAGCACTCATGTATTTTATCTTATATTTAGTGACATGTTCGTAATTTAGAATCCTCACATACAACTCAAATACTTTTACATGTTCCACAGCACAGGCAACACTTGATTGTAGAAAATGTGATTTCTAAAATCAAGAACTGTACTTGATTAACAGAACTTGAATCAAGTGAACTTGATTAATATTTACAGTACTAAGTTCAGGATTTTAGTATATTTATTTATTTAAACTTATATTTAATTGAACTTAAATAAACTTTTAATAATCTTTTAACTTTTTATAAATTTTTAATAAATAATTTAATGAGTTGTAATTTATTATTTTATGTTATTTAATTAGTTAATAATTAAAGGATTTAATTAAATAACCTGCTTTTGCCCCAGCGAAACGTTAATGCCATTTCATTTACATCGCTTTTTTTTTGACTTAATTAAATTGCAAAGAATTTATAAAGACATTGAAAACTTCCCTTAATTATTTTTGAGCTAGGAATTTTGTTTAATGTGGTTCCTTATTTGAATCACTTCCCTTTATCCATTTATTGGGTTAGGTTTCAAGTTATCAATCTTGATTTAAGTTTATCTCTATATCATTCTTCTACAAATCTTTCTCCAACTCTACTCTCTTTTACAGATCTTCTTTTACACAATCTACAATCTTGTTCTTCCTCTATACAATTATTAGAGGAAGAGTTTTTTACAATTATAATTAAATCAATGGCTTCTTTTATTACTTTCTCACTTTGAATTTCCATAAGTGCCTGAACCAAATTGACTTCCAGTTCACTTCCCTACAACAACAATGGTCTATATTCTAGGTCTTCTCTTAGAGAAGAGCTTTTTTATTCCTTCTCAACTTTTCTACAATACCTCTTAAAAGTTTCACATAAGACACATCTAGTTTACTTTTTCCTTCTTAAGTCAACCATATTCTAACGTACATTATTAGAATGGGTATATAATAATTCATGAATGTTGTTTCTCTATCCTTTATTGGTACATCCTTATTCTATAATAAACTTCTAAAGCTTTCTACCATCTGAACTTGATATTTTTATCCTCAAATAAGTCACATTCTGAATTCAAAACATCTTACTGAATTTACAGAGTATATTTTCTATTTCATCACAATTTGAAATATATGAAGCAATGATAGTTATTAAATTTTTTAGGTTTAATATAACCTTACTTAAATAAAAAAGTAAATAAATAAAAAAAATACATAAACACATTCAAAATTTTAACTGTTTGGAAGATAAAAAATGTATATTTTCTTGAGAAAAATAATGCTTCTGTAGAAAGTGTAACAAACAGATGCAAAAAGTTACTATTTAAATTTCATATAATTTCATTTTGTTTCATATTTAATTTTATTGATATTTATAATTTAAAATTATTATTGTTAAAAGTAATGTAAAAATATGTCATTATGTTTATTTAAAATTTTAAGTTTTAATAAATTACTTTAAATACTCTGAACAATGAACCAGCTTTTTAAAAGTTTTAGTTACTGTGGTATAAAAAGATACATGATAATGAACATAATTATAATTATTAATACAGGCAAGTGTTATAAAAATATTTTAAGAGATTTTGATTGTTAACTATTGCATAATATAAACATATAATGTCTAAAATCATACTGTACATTTTGTGATTAAGCAGTTTTCTTTTTACGAAAAGAAACTTGGAGAAGACTTTTTGTAAATTATATTTATTTTTTATACTAGTTGTGGAAACAGATTTGTTAAATTATCACTGCAGCAGTGATAATTAAAATCATCCTGGTTTATCACCAAAACCAAAAATAAATGTATTTTTTATTTGTTAATTTTTCTTTTTTTTTTAAATTGAGTTTCATATTAAATAATAAATTCTAAAAATGCTTGCATTCTTTTCTGACTTGGTGTAAATCGTATATTTTTTTGTTGCCGACATTTTAATTTTGTTGATTTTCTTCTTGTTCTTTTAACTATATTTCTAGTAATTCTATATCTTAAAGTTCTTCCTGGACGTAATGTATACCTTCTTGATACAAATTTACGACTTCTTACATTTTTTAAATTTCTTCTACTAACATTTATTCTTCGTTTGCCTTGTCTTCTTGTTCTACGTTTTCTTCGTGGTAAATATATTGTATATGGTGCCCATGAGCCTAATCTTTTTATACAATCACCATACTGTATTACAATACCTTGCTGTTTACAAAATCTTGATCTTTCTTTCAAAGATTTTATTATAAATCCTTTTTTGTACTGGTTAATTAATAATTCAGCTGTTGGTAGTACGCACTTTAATTCATAAAAATCTTCATTTCTATGTATCTCTTTTTTAATAAACGATTTTATTTTTTGTAATTATTTATAATTTTATATAATTTATTTGTGTTTAGTATATCATTTTTACTTTCTTTTATAAAATATTTGTTATACATTTCCTCATTACTATTTATTTTATTTTCTCTCTCTTTCCAAGTTTCTTCTTTTTCATTCCATTTATTGTTCTCACTCTTCTCCTAAATATTTAAAAAACTGTGTTAGCGTATCAAATTATCTTTTGTACGTTTATCATTCACATTTTAAAGAAAATTTTTTTTTTAATTATTGGCATATGTGTTAATTTATAAAATAAAAATAATGACTAAAACAGAATAAACACATCTTTTATATATTTTTTTTTGTAATATTACATGATTAAAAAAAAACTGTCCTTTTTTGAAGTCTGAAGTGGAGTAAAGAGATTTTTGGTATACCTAATAGACAGAGTTTGATTTGGAGCTAAAATTGGGATCTAATTTATTAATGCACCTATTTATTATTAGTGTTTTAATTCATAACAATTTTCAATGTTAATAAGGTTTATAAGATTAAGTTTCTGTTTATGTATGAAATCTCTTTTTATGTGTAACACATCATAGAAAAATTTTGTTAATTTCATTCTATCCAATACTATTCTTCTTAGTTGATATTTTTTTTTTTTTTTTTTAAAAATATAAAATGTGGAAATTCAATACTGTTAATTACAAATCCATTAAGTGACCCTTCTAAATAATCTAATTATTAATAACTAACTAAAGTTCATAAAACTAAATAGATGTAATAAATTTAATTTTTTGACTAGTCAAATAAGCATAACTTGGATTTATGGTCAATCTCTTCACATTGAAGAATAAACCAGCAAGGATAAATTTCTTAAGAAAAATTTTCATAACTTGTGGTTGATGTAAATATTGTGACATTTAAAGTAATATCTGATAAATCTAACCTTTTGCTGATCCAAACCAAACACCTAACAATCAGGATGAGGTTACTGTTATAAAATGAGACAAGTACACCTGAATGACAAAAATATTGAGAACAGTAATGGCAATTTGTCAATGTTCAACTAATGGGGTGACAAAAGATAAAAACTGCAATAAAAATATGTTGTGATTTGTGAATAAGCATTTTCTTCCTTTTGTAGAACTAAGGCAGCAGCAGATCACAACTAATTTTTTTCTTTAATATTGCTGCATTTATAGGGCAAACCGCAAAGTTTGCTTAATTGTTTTTTAGATTTTAATGAGTATATTCTTCTTTTTATATTGTTAATACGGGATAATTTTTTCATAGTTCTTTTGAGTGTACTAGTATTTTTTCTGTATTTTATTCCTCTACTTCTTGAAAAATAACCACTTCTTGTAAATTTGTTGCCTTTTGAGCGACGTCTTCTATAAACTGTACCCCTTGTCTTACCTAAAATTATAAGTAATCTATTTATTGTTCTTTTAATAGTCGGATATCTTCTTGAATATATTGGTGGTAAATTAGATATCGCATATGGTTTTGAAAAAAATTTTAATGTTTTGTGTAACTGATATGTGTTACAATCTCTTCGTTTTTTATTAGTTCTGACTCTAGTTTTTTGTTTTTTATAACTATTTGTAATACATCTTCGTCGTGATATTAATCTCCACCGTCGTTTCGTATAATTTCTAACAGTAAATTTTTTATGGATACTTCGATTTTTTGTAAATGTCCTTTTACCTGGATGAAATCTTGTGATATTTCTATTTCTTGTGTATTTACGATAATATCTGTCTAAAATATATATTTCAGCTTTGTTATTCTTTCCTGATACAATTTGAGTAATCCATCTTCTATATCCTCTTCTTTTTATGTACGTATTTCTTGTAACTCTTTTTCTAGTGTACGGCTTTCTGCGTTGACGTATCCTACGTCGATGCTGTTTTCGTCGAAATCGTTTTAAGCTTTTTGTTGTAAATATTATACTTATATTAAAATTTTCTGGCATCCAAGCTCCAAGACTTTGTTTAAAATTTAAATAGTAAACAAATCGATTTCTTTGTCGATTACTCATCAGAAATTTTTTTCTACCTCTTTTTCTTCCCCTTTTTACACCACCTAAATTATATAATGCCCTTTTTTTTCTATGCAATACACTACCATTTATAAAAGAGTGTGGTCCTCCACCAGATATTATTTTAAATAAATTTACTGACGCTTTCTTGCTATTATCATTACCATCGTCACGTTCATCAAACTTTTTCTTTTCATTGAATCCAACGTTTCCCTGAAATAAAGTTTCCGGTCAAATCGCAAATAAAATAATCACGCTTCATTTTTTGCAATCAATTTATTATTATAAACATTTAATTCATTGTCTATTTTTATTGTACTTTTTCTTAATAATTATAAATGTTTTTACATTTTTTTGTAATATTATTTTCTTCATTATCCACATTAAAAAGATGTATGGTGAACAACGATTAATTTAAAATCACATTAGATAATATCTGCATATGTCTTTCTTTTTATTATTTGACCCAATTAATGATAATTTATATAGCACTAGCATTCCAAAAATACATTTAATGTTGTTGGACCTTGTTGGTAGGCGAAGAATATCATTTAAGAAAGTGGGAATATAAATGGTCATGTTTATAACAAAAATTATTTGTAAGTACACCCATAAAAATGTTTATTATGATTTATAATTAATCTGTCATTACCATCAGTCAAGACCACAACTCATAGGTTATAAAAATACTTTTTTTAAATCTTCAAATTATGAAATTTATGCTTTCAAGAATTCATTCAAAGGACATCATGATTCAGTTCAAGATGAGAAATTTTTAAACTTTTTGATTATTGTTGGGTGTACTTTGTATCAATATTATTTTAATAAAATGATGATTTTAATATCATTATATTAACAGCAAAGGGTGGATTTGTAATAATACAATGATTTTAATAATAATAATAATAATGATTAACATAATAAAACCAGTGCTAATAAATACTAAGCATAATAAATACAACATGACATTTTAATTAATATTTAAATATTTATAATCTTTTCACTTTTTATAAATTTTTTTTTCTTCTAGATAAAAACAAATTTATT
Organism: Lycorma delicatula; assembly: GCF_047948215.1. Classification (NCBI taxonomy): domain Eukaryota; kingdom Metazoa; phylum Arthropoda; class Insecta; order Hemiptera; family Fulgoridae; genus Lycorma; species Lycorma delicatula. Next base: position 91,214,877 of record NC_134463.1, on the reverse strand, counting down.
TTCATTGTGTTTTAAAAACCTTAAATTCTTTATAATATAGTTTTATAAAATAATGTATAAAATTCAGATTCTGTATCACATACTAAATTCAGCACAGGATAAAGTTTTGATTATATCAATAAGAAAAACGTTTAGTTTACAAAACAAAATGCAAAATTTAGCTTTCTTCATGCAACCTTTGTAACATATTAGAGAAAAATACTAATATTTTCTCTATTGATTAAAAAAATTATTTCAAAAATTAGAAAACAATTTATACGTAATGAAAAAGGATTATACAATTTTTTGATGATTCAATATTTTTATAATCAGTTTAAATCCAGTATGTCAAAACTTATATTTTAAATAGAGAGAGAAATATTTAATTGATGTAGATGAAATTCCTGCATTTACTTAAAAAATATAAAACAAATTACATTCAGTATCAAACAAGAAATAAAATGTCACGATATAATAATTGTAATCATAGATGATAATGAGATACCTGAACTTTGAATTAGACACTGAAAATTTTTGGGAATTACATTTTATGATAAATTTCAATGAATTAGCATATTGCTGATCTGATGACAGACTCGATTTCTATAATTTTATTTTAAAAACACTATCTAATTAATTATTCCGTTTAACTGTTGTATGAAGTGTTAACTTTCTATATTTCTTCAATTGCTTACACTAGTGTCACATTTTGGGATAAAACTTCAAAAAAACTTAGGCCAGATGTTTGCAGTACAAAAAAGGATATTTATAAGCACTTTTTTTTGGAAATCTAGAGATTCATGTCAGATACTTTTTAACGTATTGGTAGATTATCTATCTATATATCTTTTGGCATTATTTACACAAAATATCAGTTTGAAAATGCAAAAAAGGTCAATTTTGACTACTGTATGAGATCAGTAAAATAACTTTTGTTTCAGTTCATAGATAAATATTAGACATTTAGTAAGTATTGTCTTTAACAATAATATAAAGTTAATAGAAAATAAAAAAATAATTTTTTAACTTTTCCAAAAATTTCATGATATAATTATATTTCTGGAAGAATTCTTGAGCAGGTTGAAGAAAATATTTTATTATTTTTACGTGGTATTTCATTTGATGTAAGTTGGATTACATCCAAACAATTGGAGTAATTGTATAAAGAAGGTGAATAAACTAAAATACTGAATAAAATTGAAGTAATAAAAAACAATAAAAATATTTATTTACATAAAGATAGTGAAAGCAAGTGAGATGCAAGGTTTTAACTAATTAAATTTAAACTAACTCATTGATTGAATACATAATCTCTTTAACATTTTCTGAACTTTAATATTATTTTAAATAAGGATTTGCAGTTTTTCGTTAAAATGAATCTATGTTGTTATTCACAGCAGATAACATTTATAAAGAAAGATATATACTTCTATTTTCTAATATCACTCACTAAGGTTATATACTAATAAGGACCAATATTTTTTTTCACTCCTTAAAATTTAATTTTTATTGAAGATCTTTCAACTTATATCTTTTTAAATACGCACGTGTGTATTTAAATTTTCTTGAGAATGTACGTTTATAAGCATGTGTATATTTTTTTTTGGTGTATTGACATGGTGGTTTACGTGATAATGATAGTTTTCTTGTTTTTCCTGTCACTAATTTACGTTTATGAGATTTAGAATATGACCTAATTAATGTCACACCATACGTTCTGTTAGTAAAACGTCTTGATGTTCTTTTATATGATCTCACTGTAAATTTTCTTTTTGAGTAAATACCTTTTGTATATGGTGGCATTGTTTTTGTATATTTTTTTATGTTGGTTTTAACATATCGCTTTAATTTTCTTGATTTATGTTTTGTATATTTCTTTGAATATCTCTTTCTATTTGTTCTAATTCTAGGTTTTCTAGGTTTTCTTGTATAATCTTTGTATGTAATTTTTTTTGTAATAAGTCTTCTTTTTGTCTGTGGCTTTCTTGTCCGAAACGGTACAGTTCGTTTTCTTTTTAAAGTAAATTTTTTTGTTTTAAATGTTCTTTTTTGTGCATAAGTTCTCCATCTAAATGTTCTACGTTTCATTTTTGACAAGGCTTCTTGTCTAAACGTTCTTCTCCATCTACCTCTTATTGTATGTTTATAACCTCGTGGTCTTGAAAACCATCTAACTGAATGTTTTACACGCGTATAAAAACATCTTGTAAATGCTGTACATTTTTTCCTTGTACACCCAGTTCTCATAGTTTTACCACGTATCTTATATGTTTTTCTTTGTTTTATATAATAATTAATACCAATCTGTTTTTTTGTTCTTCCAGTAACTTTCCATTTATTTGTTTTTCTTGTGTATTTTCGTATACTGAACGGTTGTCTTTTTGATATCAACATTCTATGTTTTTTATGCGTGCATGGCTTATAACTGATCATTTTACGTGACTTTTGGGTATAATTTGTTTTTCGCTTTCTTTTACCCTTCGTTTTAAAACTATCTATGTAGTTTAATTTTGTGCTTCTTTTCCTTCTTGAGTGTGGTGCTCTTTTGTAGAAAATCTTATCTTTCAGTCTGTCTAAATCAGCTAATAAAAAGTAGAGTGAATTAAGATCAGTTATATTAGTAAATGTTTGTAAGTCTGTATCATGTCTTGCTTGTTGGGATAAAATGTTAGCATACTGTTTTAATAGCTTTTTAATTAAAACTTTATCATTTAATGAAGATGGCTTTTTTAATCTTTCTTTTCTTCTTGATGGTTTTCTGTGATGACTGTGACTGCATGGTTTTCTACTTAATATTTTTTTTCTAGCTGTACCAAATTTCATAGAACCTATGGTCGGTCTGTGTCTTGAAATTCCTTGTTGTTTTCTTCTAGTAGCTATACCTGATATAAATTTTCTATTTGTCCTGTAAATGACAAATCTCCCTAGTCTTAGAATAAGTAATGCATCCTTTCCTATTGTTCTACCTGTCCTTTTGGTATATCTTCTAACGAAAAATTTTGTGTATTTTTGTCGTTTTCTTTTATACAATAATACATTTGTCCTTCTTAATAGATGTCTCCTTGTATATTTTTTTTTTGATGATCGTAAAGTAAATGTAGATTTTTTTTTAGTAAAATGTGATAACATTCTTGATTTACTTTTGTTTAATCTTATTCTATAAGAACGTCTTCCTCTAGAATATCTCTTCATATAAGTATATTTTCGTCTAGTAAAACCTGTGATGATTCGACGTTTAATATTTCTGCGACTTACACGTTTCCTAATACGCCGGATTCTTACTTGTCTTGAATCCGGTTCAACTGTAAAAGGTCTCCATGTTCCTAGTGCATGTTTAAATCTCATGTATCTTATCCAAAACATCTTATTTTTACCACGACGTCTGCCAATAAGATCAATAAATCTTCTTCCCTTTCTTCTTCGTCGATATCCCATGCCTACAAATCGTCTTCCTCCACCTTGTCCTCTAAAACCCCTACCCATTTGAACAACATTTAATAACTTCCTATTTTTAAATTCAACCGATTTTTTAATAAACTCATTTTGCATCTCATAATTATTATTGTTCTTATTCAAAATTAGTAAATTTAACCATTTATTTGTTGAATATGTTACAGAATTGAAGTTTTTTTCTGCTTCATTTTTTAATTTGTCATCATCATTTACATTTTTCTTCCATAACTGGCCCTTTCTCCATGATTCATTGTGTTCCTGGTCCTGAAAATATAGGCCATTGTCAATTCATTTGTTTTGTTTGGTTTTTTGCATCTTCGGCTTGTTACAGTATTCTTTCTTAAAGTCTAAACATTGTTCTGAAAACAAGCAAATTATATTTTCTTCTATCTTTTTTAAAATTAATAAAATTATTCTATTAGCATATATTTTTTATCTACAGAATTTAGATTAAAATTATTTATACAATAACTAGAAGTTTGATAATTTATTCTTTTGTAATTTGACAAATTTATTACAAATTACATTTTAAATTTTTTGTTACAAATCATAATTATTTTTTTTAAACAGCTATGCTGATTATCTAACTATGATAACATCACTAAATGTTACTAGACGTTACACATTTAATCAGGGACTGAAAAAATATGTACCAAATGAAAAATTACTTGCTCTTTAAACTTCTAGGAATAAAATGATTTATTAACAATTTAAAATTCTTTTCAAAAATTTTCGGTGCTAGTTACAATTGACTACCAGACAAACTCTGGCCATACATATAACAAAACATTAAAATTAACTAATAAAAAAAATAACAGTCAATTGCAAATGTGAAAATAATTTTATTTTAAAGTAACTATATATACTGTTTATTTATGTATTTACATGAATCATACAACTACAAATTTAGTTACTATAATTTACGACTTATTTTGTAATGAAAACAACATTTCATAAAAATTCAATCTTCCAATGGGTATGCCCCATTATCTGCAATAATATCTTTATGGTTCTGAATTTTGATATCTCTGATTAAAATACATAAGTTTTTAATTGACTTCAGTATCCTGAATATTAAGTGAATAGTATAAAAAATGAGTCTGCATCTGAGCTAGTTTTGGCTGTAAGTCAAACTCTTCAGAGATTGGAGATGTGAATGCTAAATGTTTCTATTTACAACATTTTGAAAATATTTTAATTTATAGAGTAACATGTTCACACAAAGTTCATTTATGGAATCCCGAAATTGATGATATTTTAATAACATTTAATTAAAACATAAAAGAACTTATAATTATATTACATGCTGTTTATCTTACAATGCTAACTTACTGTAAAGATTAAAAACATCAAAAACTTTAATTGTATTGTATATAAAATGAATGATGACAATATTATGGAAAACACATATTTACAAGAAATTTAGCATATTAATATACCAACTTGGAAAAAAATCAAACCACCCATGAGAACATAAATATATTTTACAGCATGATTCACAGAACATATTAGACTAATACACAACCAAATTCAGTTAAATAAAAATGAGTGTGTCGGTGCATGGACACTCGACGGAAGCGGAACTTCTTACGCAATATTATATAAATTATTAAAAGTGCAAAATAACGTATACGCAATATTTATTAATAAGAAATATAACTAACAATGAAATAAACATATTATAAAAAGTATTTATTTACATTACACTGGATTACATTAAACGTAACAACCAATAAACTTGTGTTTTTTTTCATATGTTTCATTATTAAGTAAAATTATCAGCCATACAGATTTCTAACAGAAGTTCAATCACATCTAGGTTAAGATGCACTTTTATTTGCAATAAATCAGTTGGAAATAGTAGTAGTCGCGATTGGGACAAAATTAAATTAACAAGGAATAGAAAGAGTTACACTGCTCCTCTTCAACTTTGCATAATGCCGGCCTCCATGGCACGAGTGGTAGCAACTCGGCCTTTCATCCGGAGATCCCGGGTTTGAATTCCGGTCACACTACAAATCATTCATCTCATACTCTGAAGCAATGCCTAACGGTGGACCCGAAGGTTAAAAAACAAAAAAAACATTGTATAATGCAAAAAATGTATTTGTTATTAAAATAAAAATAATAAAAACGAGTGTAATCAAAAACCATTCACAAAAGAGTAACAGTATTATTCTTTGAACATGATTCTTGAATGAAATTTGTTATCAGCTAGTACATGATGCTCATTTTTTCTCAGTTGATTCCCCATTCCAAAATCTGCCTTAAGAAGCTTTGCTTCAATAAAAATTGTAAAATCATAATAAAAATCAATAGTTCTGTGGTATGCAGTTTATTAAAAATATATAGACAAAGTAATATTTGCATTAGAATAATAATAAATTAACAGGTTGTACTAAAACAATGAAATTGTTTACCAAACAAAAGTGATAAAAAATACATAAAATTATTAATGCTTCTTTAATGGCAAACCACATTAAATGTATTTAATATGGTTTGAAAGCTCATAATACTTTCAGTCATTGTTGTAAGCATCTACAGTGATCAGTACTGCTCTACATCAATTAATGTTATTTCTGGCAGTTTCCTTGAAAACTGCAGTTTTCTTGAAAACATTATTCATGTTTTCATGCATTTGTGTAATTCATACTGTTCAAGTTTTGTTAACTTTAGCCAACTGCCAAGAGAAAAACAGCAGTATTACTAATTAAACTTTAATGTGAAAGAGATGGAGAGTTCCAAATTTTTAAATATCAAACTACTGATTTTAAAAATGTAATTTTTTCCAAAGGACTTCGCAGAGCCAGTTAACAGCACCTTCTGCAGTGGACTACTACTTATAACTTCACTGAAAGGTCCACTGGATGGCAGAATACCTTTATTATGAAAGTGAGCTGTTTAATAATATTATTGATATCGTTCGATATTTAAAGAATCATATTTTTTTATACTGTTCAACAAAAAATTATGCTATGATGTTATATAACTAATTTTTAAAAATAATGAATAGCTTTACATAATTTTTTCCCACCGACTGTCACGGACAAAACATTGTAAAAATATATTTCATTTAATCAGAACATAGTAAAAATAATAAATTCGAAAAATAATTTAGAAGTTTTTGAATTATATCTCTGAAATAAAACAATTATTAAAAAACAAAAAACTGACTAGTAATTATACACATCTTACCTAGAATAATTACGAAAAATTAACAAAAAATAGTTAAAAATGAAATTTTTCTTTATTTTCTTACAGCCACTTTTTCAGGGTACAGCAAGTTAGTCGGTAATGTGAAATTTAATATTTCTTCCACATTTTATATTATTTATTTGGATACCTGTTTGTCTTAACAAAGTGAAGGCCATTAAAGGCACATCATACAGAACACACAGGCACCCAACTACAACATAAAATGAAGAAGTAATATTGAATTTCACATTGTTGCCTAACTTATTGTATCCTGAAAAAAATGCCTGTTGGAGAAGAAGGAAAAATTTGTTTATCTATTACTATTTTTTGTTTGTTTTTCATAATTATTCTAGGTAGATGAGTACAATTAGTAGTTGGGTGTTTTATTTTTTAATGATTATCTTATTTGGTGGTTTTTGTTGCTTCCTTAACTTTACCAATAAATATTACCTACGATGCAATGGAACACATACCGGCAAACATACATGCACAGGTGGGAGCTAGCTGCAGTGCATTCCTGTTTCCTTTTGCCGAGCACATTTTTTGATTTTATTTTGAGAACAATAAATTTTTCAAAAAAAATTACAATAGGTAAAAGGTGTTTTTTTTCATTTTATGGAATGCTATCATTAAAATTTGAAAATTACGTAATTCTTAAATTCTGTCCCCCAATGTAGCTCTCCCTTCTAGGTAAGACAATTTAAGATGGCCTATCTTGCTTCCAGACTGAAGGCCTGTTATTACCCAAAAGTTTGTTGTAATTAGTTGGATCTGTAAAGCTACAAAAGGGAACAAACAAACAAGACACATAACAATTAAACACTACCACTCCTCCTGTGCATGTAGTTGGGTAAAACATAAATAAATAAGAATGTTTACAATATTACATTATTTATTAATTTAGAAACTAATACGCATTGATTAATGAGCAGAAAATGTACTAGTAGGATGATTTCGTTTTAAATGAAAAGTTGGTTAACTGATATCCCATAGGATTATTCCTATTAGTTAGCTTTTAATTGAATCTACATTCACTTATGAATTATTTTATTGTGATTAAGTTCAAATATTATTTATTAAAGATTGATAATAATGAAGTCAAGTAATATAAAAACATTATTTCAATCAAATTTTTGTGAAACCATTACCCTAGTTTAACACGGAAAATAATGAAGTACATTTTAAAAGAGCAAATTTTCTTTGAGATGATGTTTCACAGCATAGAGGAATAAAAAAAATCAAAATAGCTTTAAGATCTTAAAGTATAAAATACAAAAATATGAAATAGAACAGATATTTTTTATGTATCAATTATGGAACAAAGAAATTTCTGCTGTGAAAATTTATAATAAAACTGCATAATTTACTCATAAAAGGTTGGCAACAATATTTTCAGAATTTGCATAGCATAAAATTGAATCAATCTCAGTAAAATGAAACTGAAAATTATGTTTTAAATGCAATAAAGAATTAAAACTACTGTCACCCACAGTCTTCATAAAAAATAAACAAAAGTTTTCAAGTCTATATGTTCAATCAACAATAATTAGGTTTTAAAATTAAAATTTTAAGAAAAGAGAGGAAGTACAATACCCAATACGATTCTTTTTTTATAAATCAAGTATTGTTCCTAGTTTTCTGATAAGGTTTAAAAAATGTTTCCACACTTTTCATCTACAGAAAAATAAAATAAATAATTTATAACCACTGAAAGTAACAATTAACATTTTTAAGAATTGGACTTAATTTAACCCAACCTCTGTTTTTAGAGAGAGAAACATTTCTACAGAACTGTGATCAGAGCAAAACAAAATTTTGCTAGTCTGCTAAGTATTAAGCTGAGCATCCTAATAAGAGGTATAACAAAAATTCTGAGCAAGAATCTAGCCAAAGAGCTAATGTGAGATGCAAGGCTAAGGATGATGTCCTCAGGTTTATCATAGCTCGTAACGACTGTGACTTTTTAGTTTTACACTGTCAATCTCTGTAATGGAGTGTTAGCATCTCTGCCTTTCATCCAAAAGATTCTGGAATCAAATTCCACTGAGGACTGGCAATTTTTTAAATATTCAAAATTCATTTATTATCATAGAAAATGAAATTAGAATAGCTATAATTAATTCGCCATTGACCTACTTAATGGTGAAAGAATAGATAAATAAAGTTTCAGTTTTTATTAATTTAATATATTCTAATTTAAAATTATACAATATTTTTTGTTTCCTTTATAAAATACTTATTTTGAAGTGTAAAATTAATCTATTAAAAAATTTGGAGCTAAGCTGCAAAACTATCCTTAATTAACAAGCACAACTTTTGATAAATTTAAAATACTTACAATTAATCTTTGCTGTCAAAAATGATCAGAAAACATTTTCAGCGGATTTAGAATTCTAAAATGTATACTTTCTACAAGTAACAATAGAATCTACAACAAATAGTTAAATTAATTAATAAAATATATTGGGTAAATGAATTTTCTCAGCTAAACTTAAAACATCTTAATGTAAATAGTACTTAATGTATGCATCTACAACTTAATGTATGTAAACAGTTTTGACCACTTAAGAGATTGAAAGTTTTGAAACAAAACTCAAAATAGACCCATGATGTTTTCTAACTAACCAGCTGGTAAAAACAATTATGCGTAACACACTAAAAAAAAATCTGGTAAATAAAGCAGCAGGTTTTCTAATCTTATGAAAAATTTAATAAAAGAAAAAATATGTATTTTCCTTTATCTTGCCCTTTGGTTTATTATTTTTTTATAATATTCTAAAATTTATGCAGATAAAAAACAATAATTTTATTATAATATAAATAATATATAATAACATATTAGTCAATATTGAGATACAGGAACAAGGTAATTTTGTTTCTTTATTATTCTAATGAATAAAGGAAGTTTTGAACCAAATATCTGTTTTACACTGCTTTTTAAATGGAAAATAGGTAGTTTTGAAAGAAAAGTGAATTTTCAAATTCACAACGGCTAAATTTGTAAGAAATTACAAAAAAAAACCAATTTTGTAATTTTTTGGTATAAAGGCAATTTTGCAGCAACTAACCTTCACAAATAACTAACAGAGAAATTCAAAAGAATATTTGGAAAAAATTCACACTAAATAATTTTTATTATTTTATAACATATTACTACAAAAAAAAAAAAAAAACATTAAGATTAATTACTACTGGTTTAATTACAAATGTGGTATATTACCAACATATTAGCAAGATACTTTACTCTCTACAGTAAACATGTCATAAACGCAGATTTATTCATAAAAGATACCAATTATCAATGTTTATAATTTGCTTTAACAAGTTTTTTACTTTCTAGCATTATTTTATAATATACATTAAAACATGAGAAAAACATGATAATGATTTAAATAGTTACTTTTTCCTTTTTTTTTGTATTAGACTCAGTGGTTATGCAATCTCAAGAAATGCAGAATATATATATGTACTGTTTGCAAATATAATATATATATTAATTTAGTAAAAAATTTTTTTTCCATATCTTCCTTTGTGCCAATTAATACCAAAAGCATAAATAAAAATCAGCAAAATCTACCAAAGTACAGAACCAATAAGAGCACTTACCTTATCTTATTACTTCTCTTTTTTATAAATCAAAAGCGCTTTCAAGGAATTTCCTCATAATCAGTTAATTAAATTTGAAATTTGATTACACATTAATAAAATATTTAACATAATATTACTCTATACATGTCATGCACTTTTGATTAAAAAATTTTCATTTAGGCTTTTGATTTATAAAAATGAAAATGTAGAAAAAAGAAAAATAATAAGATAAGGTAAGAGCTTTGGTGGAATGTGCTGAATTTTGTTTATGCTTTTGATATATATTGTTACCCATTTATGCCTAATTTAATATCGGCGGACGAACACGATAGCAGCTCATATGTGATTGGAGCACAGTATACGTACGCGCTGTTAACGGTATCACTCCCGCCGTGCAATTCTCCCACCATAGCGGCGCTGCGGCCCACCACTCCAATATAAGAGCGTGCACGAGAGTGAAATTTTAAGGGCTTCCTTCCTTGGCAGTCATAGTGAAAGATTCTATTTCATAAGTGCTCTGTGAATTGTGAGTGTGTTAGTGCAGCCCTACTGCTTCTACCTGCGTTGCTGACCATGTGAATGGGTACCGCTAGGACACCAGCCGGGCGGCCAGCTACCTGCATTCCAGGCTATTGTCTTCGACAGCTAAGAATAGAATAAGCTTTTATAACTTTCTTTTCTTCTATTTTCATATTTCTGCTATTGTATAGTGAACTGTTATAGTCATTAGTACTTGTATAGCTAGTGTATATTAGTAATTGTATAGCCTATACAAATTTTGTATAGGACTATTGTTAAAGCATTTAGGATAATTTATTTGATCTTTTAACAGGAAATATATATTGTGTTCTGATTTGATTTTGTTTCAGGAAGTGTAATTTTAAGCGATAATTTAATTTAAATTAAATTTTATTTTTCTTTATTTCTTAAATACTATATGGAGAGCGTAGTTGCACCACGCGCAAACACGAGGCCCGCCCCGTCCTGTGGATCCGTGTCCAGTGATTCGGACCACTGCGATGAGGGGGCGTCTCTCAGGATGGCCAAGCGAGCCAAGAAGGGTTTGGGGGCTCTAAGATCCCCAGACCGTCTGCATCTGCGGGACCGAACTCCCCAAACGCTCTCAGGCCGCCCACACCATCATCCGGCCACTCTGGCGCCTCCAGAGTGGCAATGGATACAGGGACCCCCTGCCCGGCGGCCGATCCTGCTCCTCAACAGAAGAGCAAGATCCGGCCAATAATGCTGGATTGTCCAGACAACTGGACGGGACTATGTCGGACCTTGTCCGGCCTAGTCCGTGGCAGACTCGTTGCCAAATGCACGGGTCTGTCGATGAGACTTCAGCTTAACAGCGAGGAGGATTTTCGGATGGTGCAGTCCAAAGGTGTGGCTTACCACACCTACCAGCTGTCGAGAGACAGGGAGCTGAAGGTGGTATGCCGGGGGCTCCCGTTTAGCGTAGATGTCGGGGACATCTACGCGGAACTCACCGAGATGGGTCTGGACGTCTCGTCGGTGAGAAAATTAACGACAAGGAATGGCAAGGAAACTGCCACCTGTCTGGTTGCGCTGAGGAGGACCCCTGATGTCCGTAAGATCTGCGATGTCGATACCCTGTTTTGTTGCAGAGTGAAGATGTCGGCGTACGTGACGAAGGGCGGCCCTCCCCAGTGCCATCGTTGTCAGCAGTTTGGGAACTCAAGCAATTATTGCTCGAGGGCCTTCAACTGCCTGAGATGTGCAGGGCAGCATGAGACTGCCACCTGCACAAAAACTAGAGAATCCCCGGCAGTCTGTATCAACTGCAAGGGAGACCACCCCGCTAACTACCTCGGGTGCGGCTACTATAAACAGACGGTAGCCAGACAAAATATTGGCGCTGCCATGACTCCCGCCAGCGGAAGATCGTGGGCCAGTGTGGCGTTCGGTGCGAAAGGGAAACCGATCCCCCCCGGACTCCCGATGCGGAGAAATCCGTAGAAGTTGCCACCCGCTGAGGAGGCTGCAGAAAGCCCACCGAAGGTGACTACCCCAAGAGGGAAACCGCCCAAACAGGCGGCCCCTCCAAAGGCGAAAACCGTAGCTGCTGGCGGGGGCCTTCAAAAAGGCTATGAAGAAGAGGGGGAGACGGGAACAGAAAACTGCACCTGCGCCAGTCCCCCGCCCTTCCGAGCCGAGAAGCGAAAAGCGGGTTCTACCCTCTGGGCCTGCGAAGCCACCGGGGAAGGCTGCCCGGGTCGCGGGCGAACTCCCGGGAGGGGAGCAGCGACAGCTCGCGGTTCTCCTTCGCGAGCATTGTGCCAGACATCCTGGCTGCCGTTCCCAGGCTAATGCAGGCGGGCGGTGTCAGGGAGATACTTCACATAATAGTGGAAACTTATCACCATCATAGTTGCCCGCTATGCATTAACGGGTCCTTAGGGTGGAATGCTGATGGGCTCCGAAGCAGGACGCTAGAACTACTACGCCTTGCGGAAGTCCTTGAAGCAGACGTCATCTGCGTAGCTGAAACTAAGCTCACGCCTGCACAAAAGGTGACACTTCAGAATTACACGACGTATAGAACCGACAGGGCGGTACCACGAGGGCGACCTCCCGCTGGGGGCACTGCGGTATTTGTCCACAGACGTGTAACTCACTCAAGAGTTAACATCCAGACGCGTTGTCTGGAACAAACGTGCATCCAGCTGGATTTTTCGGGGACAGTGTACAGGGTGATTGCGGCTTACAACCCGCCAAATTGCCCCCTACCGCTGGATGACCTGGACCTCCTTCTGTGATTTGAACGCCAAACACATGTCGTGGAACAGGCGCAGGGCCAACAGAAATGACCGCGCCCTCAGCGAGTATTTACTCGGGCGGGGGTCAGGGTACTCGGCCCTAAAACTCCCACGTTCACGCATAGGTCGGTTTGGTTTTCGGAAGGGCACCGCGACAACGCACCAACTGGTACGGATTGTGGACAGCGTCGTCACAGGTCTCAACAGAAAGATGGTCACTGTGACCGCCTTCCTGGATGTGGCCAAGGCATTCGACAGGGTGTGGCACGAAGGCTTGTTATACAAGCTCGCCCGTTCCCCTTGCCGAGTGAACTGGTGATGCTGTTGCGGTCCTACCTGATGGGCAGAAAATTTCATGTCTCGATGGGAGAGTCAATCTCCACTGACCGACCAATCGAGGCTGGAGTTCCGCAGGGGGCTGAACTTTCACCCTTGCTTTTCACGGCATATATCAACGATATGCCGTGCATGGCGGGGGTTAAGGCCAGCCTCTATGCTGATGACACCGCGTTTTCTACACGTCGTGTAATACCGACTTCACGGTAAGGAAACTGCAGGAGCAGCTGGACGGGCTGGAGAAGTGGCTCGAGAGTTGGCGGGTCAAGGTGAACGGAGACAAATCCGTAGCCGTGATCTTTGCTCCTCCCGGGAAAAAACGGAAACGGCCAGTCCGGTTGGAAATCTGTGGCGACCTTATCGAGTACAAAAGGTCGGCGAAATACCTGGGGGTAATCATCGATAACCGGCTGACCTTCCGGGAACACATCTTAAGTGTAACCGAGAGGGCAATGCAGGCTCGAGGAGTACTCTACCAGCTACTGAACCGACGAAGTCCAACCCGAATCTAATTAAGATTTTACTTTTCAGGATCTACGTGATTCCCATCATGGTCTACGCCTTCCCGGCCTGGGGAGGACTGGCGAGCGCACAACTCTTGAAGAAGCTGGAGGTCGTCCAGAACATCGCCCTCAGGGCGATATTCGGGGCCCCTTGGTTCATCAGGAACTCAGCTCTGCGCAGAGACGCTAGGTTGCAGACAGTCTGTGAGGTGGGCCTGGAGCAGGCGAAGCGGTTCTACAGCTCAGCTGCTGCTTCCGAGTTCCAGCACATCCGGGACATCTGCTGGGAGGACCCGCAACCACAGGTGGTAAGGAAAGGAAACGACCATATGCAGTCTTGGACGAACCGCCTTGAGGTAACGGGCTGACGGGTAAGCCATGCCACAAAGATGAGGTAAGTCCTTCTTCAAATTAAATATTCATACACATATATAATTATTATGTAACATGGTACAGGGATAACCAGTCAACAACTACAACGTGAGTTGTCGCCCGACCTCCGCCGGCATTATAATTGAGGTTGAAAACATATCTGACTCTTGCATACAAGAGTCAACATAATGACATGATACCTTAATGTCATACCCTGTAAATTTAAATCCAAATTAATAATTGATAGAAATTCAAATTTAAAGGAATACACGCACACATATGTTTATAAAATTGTATGCGTATATAGAATGAGCAAACCCCTTACACCCAATCCCCTCTGCTCAAACCTCCTTCACCTTCCGCATCAGAAGAACGAAGCAGCAGAGGAAGAAGACGATGAAGGAAGAACTACCGCTGAAAGAAGAAACCTGCCTTCTCGCCCGCTTAGTTCTTCTTAGAACTACAAGCAACGCGGTGACTTAAAGGTTACTCAAAAAAAGAGTTAGGCAAGGGCTACGGCTTCGAAGTGAGGTCCCACCATAGAAAGACAGGCGGACACATTACCAAATTCCACTTCCATACCCTGTCGGCAGCACAACTGCCTTAACCCGTAACCCCCACATACCACGGTGATGAGAGAGCAATCTCTCTCACTCCCTTCAACAGTTCAATCCGCTGTGTGCTTGGACTTTTTCTTTTTCAGGTGAATCACGAAGAACTCCAAGGACAGCTAGAAGAAAGCGTGTTTGGCCACACACCACCAGACCCCCCAAACCGTACGCGGACCATTATATTTTCTAGGGCTAGACCAGCATCTGCATCAAGTCCAAATTTATATATAATAGGGGGGCGTCTTATTCAAAAGTGTCACCACCCCGGCGCATGGGCGCTCGAAAACAACCTGCGTTATGTATATCTCTCCTGCCTGCCCTTACGGCGGGCAGACATCTAATCCTTAATAGAGGTATATCGCGCTCAGACTAGTAAATCCTAATCCATACTCCTACTGACTGAGATAGCTCTGGAGCACAACGCCCCAGAGCAATCCATCCAACCACATTTCCTTGATTCAAACCAAGATAAATTGAATTGAATTAAGTAAATGAATTAGTGTAGGTCCAAAAATTGCCTCCGACGTCCTTTCCTTATGAGAGGACGCCCCCTTACATGAAGGATTTCAGCCCACTCTTGGCTGAAATGGAGCGCGTCACGAAGATAAGCTTATTAGCACATCGTTCCGTCGGGCCCCTACCGACAAACCCTCCATTGGATCGGAACGCAATCCAAACTTCACAAAACAAATAAACGTCAGCCACTATTAATAACCGTCAGTCCATTAGAATCACCCAGCAGCAAAGGACGTAAGTCCGTATACTGCGAAAAGTAGGAGGGTATTGCACCCTCCGACATCCTCGCGTTCCGTTCCGTGAACTTTTAATTCATTATCGACCACCACCTGGAGAAGACCAAGATGTAAGAAGACAGAAGAAATTACCTGGCCACCTCGAGGTGGGACTTCCCAGCGGATGACAACATCCCCGCTAGAGCAGCAGGCCTGGCCGGCCCGCCAAGGGAGCCGCTGGACGCAGACCGCTACCTTCCCGCTCCAGCAAGCCGGACTTCAATCGTCCTAGCCGGACTTAGCAACAGGTGCCGGCCCAGCGTGGGATTGCTCGGGAAATACTACCTCGGCCGCACCGGCGAAAGACGAACGACGCCGACCAGACACTGCGGGGCTCTACGGGCCACCACTACCAAACTGTAGTGGGGACCCAACGGCCGCTGAGGGAAAGCCCGGTCTGATTTCAATGGTCGAGCCGCAACTCCCCGACTTCGCCGGAGATCAGCTTCCGGACTCTTCTAAGAGCTAACGCAAAAAAGGGCCCTTTTCAGGGCCACCACAGGGTTATAATTTATGACAATCGACGATAACAGCCCTTCTCAGGGCTACTATAAGGTTATTAATTAGAACGTCGAAGTCAATCGACAACAATATATATATATATATGTGTGTGTGTATATCTGTTATCGATTGTATATAACAATTGTGATACTCTTACAATATGGAAGTAGTTATTTCGACTTAAAACTTTAACTTTTACAAAATGATCAATTGTTATGTATATTTAAATATGTGAGTTTTTAAACTTTTATATATTTCAATTATAAATTGTAATCCCTCTTGAAGATGCCAGAATTGCTAAAAGCATTTGAAGGAAATGAATAATATATTGGTAAGCAGTTTATATTATATATAATAGTTGTATTTTACCAACAGTGTCATGTTAGAAAAACTTAATAAAAATTAAAGCCTATTCAATTTATAAAAAATATCAGTGTTGTAATTTTACAGGGCTACAGTTTGATCATTACAAGAGCTGAAAGTTTGAGTGATCTAAGAATGTGGGTTTCAAAACAGTCGGCCTCCATCTAAAAAATAGTACACATGCTTGCATGTGCACAACAGAGAGAATGAGAGGGGGGTGATTAAGAACTCAAGATTGTCTATACCGAATAAACTTCAAATTTGGGCTGGAAATTTCATTTTATAGGGCATAAGTTTGGAGTCAAGCTGTCAAAGATGTTAGGAGATATAGAGGGGTCAGGTGTCATGTTAAAAGTCACATAAAGGGAAAGTTTAACAGTGTCATTGCTAGTTATTCTTTTTACAGGCTTTTATATATGACTAATATAGTAAAAATATAATCTTGTTGATTAATTACAATATTATTAATAAATCTAGTATAAGGTTATTAAATCGTTCTATTCATGTGCTGTTCTGATTAAGGTTTTACCACAGTTTCCCTTAAATCATCCAGGTAAATGTTTTTTTTTTTTGACGCACAACAAAGGTCAGTTATTAGCGCCTGGAAGCAATAATTCTACAATATATAAACTAATTATATTAACAACATGCACTAAGTATGATGATATATAAACTAAATAATAGAAAAATAAAAAATATAATTAATCCACACCGAAAAATAACACAGGAAAAAGTATAAGATAATTTATTTAATATTATATAAAATATAAACCACCAAAACTCAGTAATTAGATAAATTAAGCTTATCATATTAATTTCCAATAACTAGTTTTTGTGGTATCCCGCATCTTCAGTTGGTATTAATTCTTCCTATTACATCCATTAAAACACATTCAGCAAAACATGTTCCAATACTGGGCAGCAAAATTTAAAGATACATACATGCTCAAAATATTGACAAACATTTAAAAGAATATGTTTCAATATAATAAATGTATAATTTAGTTCAAACTGAAGATGTGAGATACTATGAAACTACTTGAAAATTAATATGGTGAGTTTAACTTATCTAATTGTCGCGTTTTGGTGGTTTATATTTCATAAAATATTAAATTTTACTAACATAATTGCCAATATGTTGAGAAATTATTTAAATATTCAAAAAATGTATTATTGTATTAAAACATTTATTTATTGTTAATTTATTCAGGATAAAGGCAAACTACCACAACAGTTTCTTTTATTATTACTGTGATGAAACATCAGTAAAAAAAAAAAAAATACTTTACTCGTTACAACAAAGAAATTTTTAAGATAATATGTAGAATGATTTATCTGCATCTTTTATCAAATACATTATAAGCAAAACTAATTTGTGTCATGTTTATTGTATATATTATTCCTATGTTCCTTATATGAAGTGTAGTTTGGCTAACTGAAGGGAAGAAGTTATATTTTTTTAAATTGTTATGATTTTACATGATCACATTATTATAACTTGGGAATGGAATAAACAATAAACCCATTTAACAATACTACATTACTAGTTAGCAGATGAAAACTGATAAATTTTTGATGAAAAATAAACATTTCAGTTACACAGTGTAATGGACTAAGCACAAACATTCTTTCAAAATCTGTTTGTGGCATAATGTTCCAACACTGCACCTATTTGTAGATTACCTCTGTTGTGATTTACTTGACAACCACTTTATGTAATTTTGTTGGCTGTCATTGATACTACTTTAAAGAATGACATAAATGGCTTACAAAAAAATCAGTATTTTGAAATATTTTACCAATAAAAAAGAAAATATTTTTATTACTTACCCCTCAGGGTGTTTTCTCAGAGTGTTTGTAGAACACCCCGAGAAAAAATTAATTTCTATAAAAATGTTTATCATTTCAAATATTTACAAACAGTAATTGTTAATAGAATCATAAATTATTATAAACAAATTGTTTGTTAGCTTATTGTGGACAATAAAATTGATACATTATTAAATAAAAATTAATGTATTTTCCAGGTATAAAAAAAATTATAAAATTAAGCTTACAATTATAAGTTTATAACTTTTTTAAATTGTTATGCAATTACTTAAATAAATACAGCTGTTTTTAAGTTAATAAAAACTATAACTTTTTTTTCATTTTCTTTATATATTTATTTTTATTTTGCCTGAATGATTTATACTTAAATCGTAATAATCTGGATCTCATTTTTATTAGTGGTTTTTTCTGTAATCGTCTAGTGAAGTGTCTAAAATACACATAATTTTTTCTTCTAGAGTAGTATCTGTATTCTTTTCTGTAGTTAATATTTCTTAGGAACGTCTTACGGGTATATAATGATTTTGTATAGTATTTTCTTGTATATCTTCTTTTCCACTGAGGTAGTCTTGTATGCATACGGTTTGTATTACATTTTCTTCTGAAGGAAGGCATTGTATATTTAACACCTTTTGTAAATTTTCGTTTTTTAAATTGCATTAAGTTAAGAACTATTAGTTTTAGTGTAAATGGTGCTTTTGTGAATCGTCTTACACTCTTTTTTTTGTAAGTACCTTTTGTAAATGTTCGTAAACGCACTGTATTTCGTGTTCTTTTTACGAGACTCTTGGATTTCAGTGGTTTTGTCTTCTTTCTATATGTCATTCCTTTTCTACTTTTCGTCATTATTAATCTTCTAACATTATCAAACTTATTGTACAGCTTTAATTCTTCTTTCCAAACTCTTATTATTCTTTTTATTTGTGATCCTCTCCTTCTAGTATATCTTCTTTTCATTCTTCTTTTTTCATTGTATATAGTAAATGGACACCATGTTCCAATACTTTTCCAAAAGTTTTTATCGTAAATTATGCGAAATTGTCTAAATTGTCTACGTTTCTTGGCAACTCTTCTAATTTTATTAAAATACCTTTGAATGTAATTGATTCCACCCAATAATTTATTGTTCATTTTAAAAATTTTAATAGAATTTTTTTTATTATTCTTATGGTATTTGTTTTTCACTGGGTGTAAAATTCCTTCAATTTTCATTTCCTTTTTAATGATCGGTAACTTAGATATTTCATGTAGCATTTTCTCATACATTCTTCCATCATATAATGAATTAAACATTGCGACCTCCTGAAATGAGACCCAGTTATCATTGTGGTTTTTTCTCCTGTAACAATATTTTTATTTATTTATCAACATAATTCAAGTAAAACATTTATTTAAAAAATTGTTTATAAACGATGATAGTTTTCAATCATTTTTTTTCATTTAATTCAGCTTTAACTTTAATTTTCATTTGATTTAAATTAATTTTTTTTGTTTGTAACTCATATAACTTTTTAGTCTAGCCTTTTTCATTAGTAGTTATATAAATGTAATAGATTTTTTTAAAAATAATAATTTATTACCATAATTTATAGCCTACTGTTATACAGAGTCATTCACGGGAACTGGATGTTTTTAAAATAATCATAAAAAATTGAATATTTACTTTAAAAAAGTTTTATTGGTACTGAAACACTTGTTAAATCAAAGCATTTGTTACTTACTCATGAACGAAAAATTATGTCCGGCAACTGATGTCCATTTTGGGCAATACATTGTTGTAGCCTTTCCCGGTAACTGGCCTCAATTCTTTGCAGCATGTCTACATCAATCTAGGTGCGTGATGACGAATTGCGATCTTTAGGTCCTCCAATGTACGCGGTTTATTTCCGTACACACGATTTCAGAAACCCCAACAGAAAAAATCACAACTACTCAAGTCGGGGGACCAAGGGAGGCCAAGGAATGTCGCCGAATCTGGAAACGATCCGTCCCGGAAACAAGTTACGGAGAACAGCCATCGTTGCCCTCGCTGTGTGCGCTGTAGCTCCATCCTGCTGGAATAACACATTTTGAAAATCGATTCCCCCGGTTTTGTAAGTCAGGGATGAAAACGTATTCAACATCGCAATGTAACGATCAGCTGTTACAGTTACGGCAGCGTCATTTTATTCAAAAAAATATGGTCCAATAACACCGACCTTTCCTATTGCAGACCAGATAGTCACCTTTGGGCTATGAAGTGGTCTCTCGTGAAGCTGATGCGGGTTTCTTTCTGCCCAATACCGGCAATTCTGTTTGTTGCAGAATTCGTCTTACCGTACTTGTGCTCATTTGAAGCGTTGCTGAATGCCTCTGAATAGAGCGGCGTGGGCTTCTGACAATGGCTTCCCTTACTCGTTAGATGTTCTCCGGAGTGCTAGTAGTTCGTCGGGGATCCGGTGGTTTTTCTTCAATATTGAACCACTTGTTCGAAGGTTGTTTACCCATGGCAACATTGTGTTACGAGAAGGGACACTTGCATTACGATGGATATTAAACTGACGGCGGAAATCTCGCTGAACAGCAGTTACGGATTCGTCATTTCGTACAAAACTGTCATACGCGTACAGGCGTTGGTCTAGCGTCCACGGCTCCATCTCAACGACTAAAATGTAAATGCATGAACAAAGGAAACGTCAGACACCAACCACGTGCCCCTCCCACCACGAACGCCCGAGTACAACCCACTTCAAAAACATCCGGTTCCCGTGAATGACCCTGTACTTCTGATGATTTCAGTTATAAATTGAATACCTATTGCATATGTTTATTACAGTAATAAGTTATTACTTAGAATTAAGGTAACAAAAAAATACAAAATGATGTATTTTTTTGTTACCTTAATTCTAAGTAATAACTTATAATTCTAACATACAGTTTTGAATCTTGGAACCTGACTAACACATAACCAATACATATTGAAAATACACTATTTTAGAAGAGTGCAAAGGAAGGATAGAAGAAAGGACAGGAGTCATTACCAATGTATGTATTATTTGAATATTAGAGGGTTTTTGAGTACAAATAAAAAAAAAAAAGTTTGATTGTTCTGTTACCTACTAAGAAAAAACCATGGGAAATTATCTGTGTAATATTAAAATCAAGATGAGAGCAGAAAAGCTATCTCCAGGGAGAGATGAGAAGATTGCGTGAAAGTATGGAAGAAAGTGGAGTGAAGTAGAGTAAGAAAGCTCAGGATCAGTTAAGTGCAAATCTCTGACGATCTAAGAGTAGATTAAGTGTTTTACACCTGTGAGTAGAAGAGGAACATATTAGATATGTGATTAGATGTAATATATATATATATATATATATATATTTCTTCTGTCCATGTGTATGTGACTGTACTCCTCCTAAACGGCTGGACTGATTTTGATGAAATTTTGTGTGTGTGATTAAGTTGATTCGAGAATGGATTAGATTCACAATTTGATCCAACAGAAAATGGTTTTTTAATTAATTTATTTATGTGTTGTTGATCTTGGGTTGGTTAAGGTTTACAATTGGATCCGGTAGGGAGCGCTGCGATCGCGTTTAGAATTGCGCGCTTATTGAGAATATTAGATTATATTATTATTTATTGAAATAACGTTTTAAAGTGTAATTGAAAAATATACATTGTGCAGATTTGTAAGGTGCAATATTGAAGTAAGTATTTTACAAGATTTTTCATGAATTTTAATGATGTATACACATGCATTCAATAACAATCAACTTAACCTACAAATTTAAATTGTTAGTTCCCATTTGATTCTACGCAACTTTGAAGTATTGAACGGCTCTTTGAAAATAAAAATATAAGTTTGTAAAATAAATTATAACATTTATAAAATTAAAATATAACTTACTTATAAAAATTATAGTTTAAATGTATATAAAAAAAAATTGAAGTTATAATTTTTGTGGCTGATTAATTTTTTTTTAAATTTACAATTATCTAAAATTTGGTAAAATAGAAGTTAAAATAAAGAATGAGAAATATGAAAAAAATTTCGACTAAAATTTTAACTACGTTGCTTTTTTTTTACAGTGCTTTAATTTTTTAATTAATTGATTAATTACGCTATCACATGGTTATGAAACTTCAAAATTATTAAATAAAAAAAAAATGTAGGAGGTACTTTTTTTAGATTTATCTTAGTGAAAATTAGCAGTAATGTGGATGAAAATTTATTAATTAAACGAATTATTAATTTAAGACGAACACGGCATGCACAAATAGTCCATAACCGTCGGTTAAATAGACAGCAGAAGATCAACTGACGGAAAATGTAAATTTAAGAGACCAGGTTGCAAACACACGTGCAAATGAAAGTCGAGAGTATCACAATCAACGTCTTCGAGCTAATGCATTAAGTCAAAGAGAGGCACGTCAACGAGTCACCGACGCACACAGAGCACATGATCGACAGCTCGTGCAAAGAACGTCGTGCATCACTTCACCGCCTTGCGTTCGAATATCAGCCGGAAATAGATGCACTAATTGTCATCGGCAATATGGACAAACAATGCCAACACTGTCATGCATTTAAATGCAAAGGTGAATCGACCGGTCTTTGCTACGCATCAGGAAAAGTTTCACTTCCACCATTGAATTCGCCGCCAGAACCATTGAAAACACTATTGGCTGGAGCCATATCTCAATCGAAATTGTTTTTGCGTAAAATTCGTAAATTCAATTCTCGCTTCCAAATGACAAAAATCGTTCAGAATGAGGACGGTCGTAATTTCGAATCAAACATTTAAGATTCAGGGCCAATTGTATCACCAAATTGGTTCTTTGTTCTCAATGCCTGATACCGAACCAACATTTTTGCAAATCTACTTTGTTGCTGAGTAGCAACAAATTAACACACGCTGTCAATACAACCACATCGAGCAGATGGAGGAGCGAGAAATAGTGGCAACTTTGGAAACGTTTTTGCGTTGGCAATTGCTTCATCAGGCATTGCAGCGACCTTGCTTGATGGTGGGCGGACTGCGCATTCAGCACTCAAGTCGCCTTTGAACATCCACACAAATCCAGACGCAATGTGTAACATAAAGAAGCATTCAGGCATGACTGAAGTTTTGAGAAAATGCAAAATTATTGTTTGGGATGAATGCACTATGGCTCACAAGCATTCACTTGATGCTCTCGATAGAACGCTGAAAGATCTCATAGGTCGAATTGTGATAACTGTACACGTGGTGGCGTCAGGTTTTTTAAAAATAATTTTTTTTTTACATATTTTTCATCAAAACGGTCCAAAAAATTTATAATTTATTTGAAAATTTTTTTAATTTTTGTATTTACAACCTTTGAACAGGACAACGTCTGTCGGGTCCACTAGTATATATATATATATATATATATATATATATATATATATATAACTGATATAATATTGATGTAATATATTTAGAATAAATATAGTTAGTTAAGAAATATTTGAGCTTTCATTCTTAATCACTTCATGTTGCAAGGAGTCTCACAATGAGTCAATACTATGATGCTTGTACTAGGTAGGTTAAAAAAGAAAATATTTTACATATTCACAATATATAATAAATTTAATGTAACAGTTTTCATCTTTAATAAACTTTATTGTTTAACTTATACTTGCATTTTCATCTATTAACTAATTTATGTGAGTGTCAGGTGTCATTCCGTAAAAAATTAATGAGGGCAGTTTCCTTGCTATTACCTCTTTGCTGACAATATGATCATAGCGAGTGAACACAAAGAAAAGATTAAGTACAGTATACACAGTTTAAAAAAAAATAGTGTCAGAATGTAATTGTAAAATTTTTTTTCAAGGAAAATTACCTGAAAGCTCAAAAACAGAAATTGATCAGTGTTCTGAGTAGATGAAAAAAACTTTATTTAGTAAATAAAATCATTTTTTTTAAAAAACTGATCAAAGTTTTATTCAAGCGAATAAAATGTTCTACTTGAAAAATGTTTTATTGGAATCCATTTTAGAAGTAGAAAAATTTTAATAAAAATTTTAATTATTTTTCATGTTTTATATTATTTTATTCAAGATTTTTCTTAAAGTACACTACTGAAGATAATAGTTCAATACATTTTTAAACACTAAACATTTAAAAAAAAAAATTGAAACTTAAGTTTGATTAAAAAAAAAATTATTAATTTTTATTTAAAAATATATTTTTAAATATACAGCCCTAAAAGTGAATATTAATGTCTACTTTTTTTTAATTTTAGAAGTTTAATATTTTTAAAAAATTATTGGAGTTTTGTTGTGTGACAATGTAGTGTACATTGTACAAATTCTCAGAACAGTTAAAAATAAGATACCAATAAAGAAAGTAATCTAAAATCAAATATAAGGGATATAAATAAGTTTGGACAGGCTGTAGAAAGATACTACAAGGTCAGTATTTAGAATATCCACTTTTGGACAAAATTATGGATTATAGATAGGTGAAAAGAATACCTTCAAATAATGGTTGATAGGAGAACATATAAAGAAGTTATAAATTATGGACTACTTATTATAAGAGATCACAACCCAAAAAAATTGTGAAAAGAGCAAAAATCAATGATTTAGATTATCAAAAGGAAAAAACCTTTATTTATTAGGAAATTATGTAAAAGAGAATTTTGAGGAAGAAGAATTTGATGACTAAGATAAGAGGGAGTGACCTATATTATCTTTTTAAATTATTTTGACCAGCCGGTGTTGAATTTAGGATTTAGCGATTCTGGAGCTATTATATATTCAGCTCTCACACCTCACCAACCATTTAAAAAAAATGAATTGTATTATTAATGTTAATGTTTAATTCCTAAATTAAAGATAATTTTAAAATGGATCATTGATAAACTGTTTTATTATTTGCAATGGCTTTGGTGCAAATTGAATTCAAAATTTTTTTTTTTAATTATTATATACATTGTTCATAAGCATTATTTATAAATAAGAGAAGTACGTATAATTTTGGAATAACCAAAAACAGAACTTCAATAAAAATTATTAGTTTTCAAAAGTAGCTTTTAGTAATTCTGAACCTAATTCTTTGCATATCCTAAATATCTCATAATGTTTTAAGAGTTCATCCATCAAAAAGCAATCCTCTTAAACTTCCTTGTTTATTTATAAGTATCTTTTATTATGCCGACAACAAAACTGAATTTTGAGAAGTTCAAGTGAATTATTTTTTATATTTAGTATTTTTTTATTTAATGTTTTGTGATTCATTATAAAATAACATTTTTTAAGAAATTCAAGATTAAAATACAAATGAGAAGCACACTATTGATAAAATTAATTAATCCTAAACTATTTACAGTAGTATAAACCTTTTTTATATTTTTTTTTTGTTTAACCTTTAAAGAGAAGTCATTTTATAATAAGAATAAATAAATAGATTTTTAATCTGATTGGTACATAATAATATAATAGATAGATCATTTCAAGAACTGATAGACATACTAACTACTTCTTGGATAAAAAACTACTGCCATTTGCTTTGATGGATCAAAGAAAAAATGCTTAAACTTTGATCAGAGCAGTATCTCAGAATACAGGATCAATTGCAAGATAAAAAATAGATAAGATTGAAATCAATATTAGTTGTTTAAAATATATAAGTATATGAAATAATGTTAAGGTAAATTTATAAAAATACTAAATATAAAAAATAATTCACTTGAACTTCTCAAAATTCAGTTTTGTTGTCGGCATAATAAAAGATTAAAAATCTATTTATTTATTCTTATTATAAAATGACTTCTCTTTAAAGGTTAAACAAAAAAAATATAAAAAAGGTTTATACTACTGTAAATAGTTTAGGATTAATTAATTTTATCAATAGTGTGGGTGTGCTTCTCATTTGTATTTTAATCTTGAATTTCTTAAAAAATGTTATTTTATAATGAATCACAAAACATTAAATAATATTGTGTTTTATAATAAAGCAAATAAATATTGTGTTTTAGTATATTTTATTATTACTACTGTTAATTTATTTAAATGCATCTTTAGATAGAATTAATTGATAAAACTGCAATTTAATTAATTTCATTTCAAGAATACTGGTTACAATGAGCTCATTAAATTAGGTTATGGAAGATTAATCCATATGAAGAATTCATGTTTTATTCGAAACTTATTGTTTTCATTCAAATTGATTTTTTCACAAAATTAAACCATATAGTTTTGCTTTAAACCATCTTATGCTTACATACACTCCTGTCAAAAAACTCAAAACAATTTATAGGTTAAAAAAATAGGTTGTTGGATCTATGTTTTCAATCAGTAAACTTAAATTGTGTTGCCAATGTATGTTAAACTAAAACTTCTAAAATTTAAATACATTTATATTTATAAAGAACACTACAATTCAAACTTTTATTTGATCAGTATTATTGACATTTGCTGTTACAGCAATTCGTTTACAACAATATGGTTATTTTGCTGAACAAAGTATAGAAAATAAATATAGCCATTACTTATCTATCACACTTCTTTGATGTTTTTTGTTTTAAAACTTTTTTTCAAGTAATTACGTGGATTAGAACGAGCAAAGTTACCAAAAATAATCTGACTAAAAAAAGAATTGCTTATCAAATTACAAACTAACCTAATTGAGGATTTCTTCGAATTTATTGACTTAATTTTAATTTACTGAATTCTTATTTGTTTTTTCTTAATTTAAAAACATCAATAAAAATGGTCAATTTAGTGAAATTTTTTAGGAGATTAAAAATAGACATTTTTTAAAATATTCCAGTATTTCTTGCTAATTCATTTGCAGAACAATAACAACAGAATAGAAATAATGAAAAATAATTCAGTTTTATTATTTTACTGATATTTACAGTAAACACTGTGTATATTTATAGTACATTGTATTTGACAACTGCTAAATGTATCTTTTTTTTCTTTCTTTTTTATTAATTCACAATGTAACCTTGAAGCTTATGTGTGGGAATATAAAATAGAGATTCTGTAGCATAAGAATGCCATACCTGACTGGGATTCGGAATCTTAATGAAAGGCCAAGATGCTCCCACTCCACCACAGAAATTGGTCTAAATCATTAATGTATTGTGATATGAATACAGAAATTATATATTTATAAATATTATTTTACCGAATGTTTATTATTTTTTTTTTTTTTTCAGAAAATATTAGAAACTGTGCTTTATAATACATGAATTTTTATATTATACCATGAGATGATGATTATCTGAAAACCGATTTTCCAGTTCAACTATCTTGATTGCTTATATCCGCACTAGGCAATTTAAAAAAAAATTAGTATTCACTATTTTAAAATTCTAAAATACAATTAAAATAAAACTTTGTTTCAATTGGAGACATATTTCCATCGATCTTCGATTGTAATGGGTTTTTAATTGACGTTTTTCATAATTTGTATACAAAAAAAAATTCTTAAATGTAGATCTGTATTAAACTAATTATAAAATTAACTTCTGAAAAGATTGATGGAAACACATTAATTGGTCAAGCATTAATATGATGCAATGCTTTTTTTTTATTCTGCTCTGCATATACAATAGGTTAAAACAAACGATATCATTACTGTATTCTTTGCTTATCTAAGTTTCATAACCTTTTGCAAGGTAGGCTACATAATTTTCATGGTGTCATGATGAAATCATACAGTTTTACTCAATGTGGAATTTTAAGCATATACCATTAAGCATCTATCAATTCACTTATCTTAACAGTCCCACAAATATAATTATTTGTCTAGTGTTGTCAATGTATTAAATATACTGCAATTTTTAAGAAATTATATTTTTTATAAATTCAATAACTCAATTTTTCTTCACTACTTTCTTTATGAGTTTCTCTTAAGTTTTTTAAGTGACTTTTTATAAAACAGTAGGGTAGTATAGCTTAATTTCTTTAAAACAACTTTTATAAATTCTGATTTTTTTTTATTAGCAAATTTCTGATTACTAAATTTGCATGCTAGAGCCTCAGATTTTCAATTTCAAACTGGAAAAGCCCAACTTCTGAAGGAGGTAAATGGAACTCGTTTAAAAGATGTCATATTCCATACCTAGTTAAACAATTCTCAATATTGAGATTACATATATATATATATTGAGATTTCATTGTTAAACTTGATATCACTGAAATTTCTTTATTAATAAAAAAAATAATCAACTCTTATGACATTACTCTGAAAAGATCATACTCCTTTCTTGGGAATAATTTTCAAAAGAATGTTTGGGATAAATAAACATTTTACTCCAAAATGAGTATGTATTAAATGTTTTAAAAACTTGTAAATCCTTTATTAATAATATTACTAGATATTTACTTTCCTGACTTCCTATTATACAAAATTAAACATTTTTATCTTATCAGCTTAGCTGTTGCACTATTTTATAAATAAAAAAAATAAAGATATTGTATTATTCTACAGTGTAATTGTTTTATTATGTTATATTGTTGATAACAACAAATAATATAAAAATTATAATAATTATTTCATAATGTCTTATATCACAAGCAACGAATAACTGATAATGAGAAGAAGAATATTGTTCTTGATGAAATTTTAAATAGATTGATTATAAATGTCTTTTTTTAAATCTTTATCTAATTTTTCCTTTTCATTTCGTTGTGTGAGTAAAACTGTCTTTAAAAACTAATGTCTTTATAATGTAGTATCAATTAATTACATATACTGATATTAAAATAAAGCTCCCCAAAATTTAATGGATAATTTTGCGAAACCGTCGTAAAATTAGACTGATGATTTGAAATCGAATGATAACTAATTTGTCATAAAAAAATAAAATGGTAACCTGACTTTTATCAATACCTTGGCTTTAAGGCCTATGTACATACACTTACCAAATGATTTGAACACTTTTCAAAAAATAAGTTAGTTTTTATATACTAGATATAGTATATGATATACTTAGATATAGAGCGTAACAAAGGTATAAAGTTAGATTTTAAAAAAATAATAAATTTTGATAACTAGTTTTGTTTACAAACATAGACTGTTTGTAAACATCCTAATGTTACAATGTATTAATCTTCTAATATATCGTCTAAAATTAATATCTTCTAAAAATTTTCATAAAAATTGTATTAACTTTGTAAAAATGCTGTATACTAAAGATAACTTCTTCCACTTCCAGACTGACAGTAAACTTCCACTTTGCAGGAATAGCATTCTTGATTTAGCATTGCTACCATTGTTCTTTGATAAACTCTGTAAAAACAGGATTCTGTTATCACGCTCCAAGTTTTTTGACAGTATTTTTTTAATTATTATTTTCCTTCTTTTTTTGTTTAGGCAAAATATGATATAACAATCTCATTTTTATCATTTTAGTTACTTTGATTTTTATTATTTTCTCTACTGCATTTTCATCGGTTGTAAAATAAAAAATATGTTTTGTTTTATTTCTAGTAGGAGCTTTATTTTTTATAAAATTCTACCAAATCCTGTTTTTTTTATTTAAAAAAAAATTTTTTTTTGTCAATACAAAACCCATAATTTAAAATTACATTACCGTGGTCTTTCTTATGGCTGTGACTTATACAAAGAACCTGAGATACAAGAAACACTAGTCAGAGTTCTTTTCTCTGAGAATAATATTGTCTATTACACAGTTAAACCATGTATCTGAGAATAATATTGTCTATTACACAGTTAAACCATGTAGTAACTAAAAATGCTACTTTTATGATTGAGTATCATCTGAATTTTGGTTGGGTTAGCAACTGATGTAGAATACTATATCTAGCATGTAAAAAAGGCAATTAGGAATTAAATTTTATTTACTCCTCACTTTTTCTAAAAGCTTGGCATGAGATACTTGTGTTGTTTTTTTTGGAATACCTGTATCATTTTCAGGAGTGATTTTTATCTCATGTCAGGTCATCTACAAAAGTTCTAGTATCTATCAAAAACATATTAAAATCACTACATTTAATTTCATATGATGCTTAACTGCTACATTTTTGGAATATTTTCCATTCCTGTAGCAATTCTTCTACACAGTAATAATCTATATTTAATAAAATAGAATTTACTTATGTTTGCATAACATAAAAAATCTCTTGTCAAGTGCTAAGAGATTACTCAATGATTCACTTCATCAAGTAAAATGAAGTATATTGGTTATTATTTTTTTTTACTGAAACCATCCCCCAACTTGAAGGTTAGTAATTAGTTTATACATTCTTGAGTAAATAAAGAAAAGACATGCAGACTTCAAGTTTTATACGTATACGCTTAGTAGTTGGTTGGCCAAACATTTAGTCAAATAGGCAGTGCAGCAAGGCCAGCAGCTATCACCAGTGAGATGTTGGGCGAGCACATTACTTAATTGTATGAGAGACGGGCAAACACAGTAGTGGGGTTGTGAGATACTCAGCCTGCTAGGCGGCACAGCAAGGCTTTCAGCCATCCCAGGTAAGGTGTTGGGCATGCACATTAGAGTTTTTTTTTAAATTTAATTATAGATTTTTTTTTTTTTTTTTTTTTTTGTTGGTGTTACTTTTATTTATAGTTTACGTTTGATTTATTATTTATTTTCTTCTAATTCTTTTTTTTTTCCTATCTGGTAAATTGATTCAATCGAGAATTTCTTTTTGTTAATTTTATTTTTTTTTTTCATTTTGAAATTTTATATTAAGGTGGATAAGCTCTTTTTTTATATATAATTTATTTTTTTTCTTTTTCTTGTTGGATTAGAATCTTTCAGTCACCTGAGAGATGTTGGCCAGGCTATAAATATAATTTTGACTGAAACTGAAAATTTTAATCATTTAAATATCAAATAATTTGATATTTTTCAAAGATATGATAAAGACCAATTGATATTTATTAGAGAAGGACTAGGGAATTTATCTTTATTTATAGGTATCACAGCTTGTGTACTTAGCTTTAGCTTTTTGAGTAATCCCTCATCTGCGTAGGACAATCCCTAGACAAGATTACAGAGTTGTTCCTCTCACTAATGAAATGGTGTTCCTTTCCTGGCTAACAATTGGTAGCATGGAGGTTACTATATGCTATCAATTTTTAACCAACACAACAGCTGTTTTAAAACCCATAATATTCAACCAGGAAAGAATGGATGAAGGGTAAGAGATGGGGTGGTGTAGAAAGGACCTTGGGAGATTAAAGTAGTCCCTGTACATTGCATAAAAAACTACCCTTTTTTTTTACATGTAAATTTGAATTGCTGTTTCATATATATATATATATAACACCACTGACCACAGTCCTAGCCTTGGTTTGCTGATGCTTAAAGGATATTAGAAAAAGAAATTTACACTAGTAACAATAATTGAGAAAAGAAAAATTAAACATATTGTACTGTAGAGAAAAAAAATATATATATACTTTATAAATGAATATATACATTCGCGCATTGATTTTTTCAAACTTTGGTACTAGTTACTGATGACCTTGAATGAACACACCGGCATGATGAAATGACAGGGGGAAAAGTAAATTGAGCAATGAATACCGTGCAAGAGAAGGCAATCTGCGTAGTACAGTTTCACTGTTATTACTGTTTGTACATGTTTTCATTTACAATAGTCATAATTAAACGTTGGTATCAGCAGTTTAAGATACAGGAAGTGTAATACACAAAAAAAGATGCTGGCAGACGTCACTGAGGAAGTTGTGGATGAAGTAAGAGAAACTTTTCAGAGAAGCCCATGTAAATCAATGTGCAAATTTAGAACTGTGAATACCACAATCAACAAGGTTCTACACAAGCACCTAAAACTTCATACAATTTATTTAGTGCAGGCAATTGAAGGTGATGTAAATCAATCTGTTACACAGTTTTGCCATGGACATTCTTGATAAAGTGAATGTTGTCAAGATCAATGAATTAAAAAGAATCGAAAGTGTAATTAATGGAAAAACTCCAGATATTCTTGGTAATGTGTGATGTGAAATTTAATATAGTTTAGACATTTTACAATCTACAAAAGGTAGAACTTTTTTGAAGTTAATAAGTGTTATAAATAAAACTGTTTGAAATGCCTGTTCAACATTAAAACATGCATGTACATTGCTTTTTTCTAATAATGCCTGAAATACACTGAATAATTTATGTTCGTTCTGTATAATTTCAATTTATTTTCAAATTTTGTAGAATGGATACACATTTCTAACAGACTTCTTACACAAATAAAAATGATAACTGTCAGAAAATATTTTTTCAAAGATTTTGCCAGCTAGTTTGTTACAAATATAATATTTCATACTGTATAAAATTCAAAAGTATATTCTACATTGGTTATTGACATAAATTGTAGGGAGTCTTAGATTATAATTTTGATTAGGTAAATGATCCTTTAGCTTTATTTATCAAAATGAAAGACAACTTACACAGAAAATCTGAAGACTATTTAAAAATTTCTCTTCAAAATGTATGAATATAATATAAGAGGTGTACCCAAAAAGTAACAAGAATTTTTGTTTTTTGTAAGAATTTTATTTATTTGTCTACATTAATGTCATTCTTTTCAAAGTAGTCCCCATTAGATATTATACACTATGCCATTGCTTTTTCCAATCCTCGAAACACTTCTGGAACTCGATCTTTGGAATAGTGTTTAGCTCTTTTAGCGACTCGCTTTTAATCTCATCTATGCTTGTAAAATGACAGTCCTTTAAGGTACTCTTTATTTTTGGGAATAAAAAAAAGTTACATGGGGCCATGTCTGGCGAATATGGTGGCTGGGTTATCACTACAATGTTGTTTTTGGATAAAAATTGACGAACAATCAATAAAGTGTGAGCAGGTGCATTATCGTGGTGCAAAAGCCATTAATTGTTTCGCCATAAATCCAGGTGTTTTTTTCGGATTGCTTCATGCAAATGGCATTGAACTTGTACATAATATGCTCGTTACTGATCATTTGAAATTGTGGCAAGAACTCTTGATGCACTATGCCATTAAAATTGCGAAGAACACGGTGGGCATAACCTTCACACTTGTCGAGCTTTTTTTGGTCTTGGTGATCCAGAATGCCTCCACTGGGACGATTGAGCCTTAGTTTCGACATCATATCCATAAACCCATGTTTCATCATCTGTTATGACATGTTTCAGTAGTTCTGCATCATTGTTGACTTCATTTAGTGACTCCTGAGCAACTTCAATTCGCTGCTGTTTTTGTTGGAAATTCAACAATTTTGGAACAAATTTTGCTGTCGCACGTTTCATATCCAAAACATCTGAAAACATTTTATGGCATGAGCCAACTGATATCCTAACATCATCAGCGATTTCTCTGATTGTAATTCGGCGATCATTCATAATCAATTCTTACACTTTTTCCACATTTTCATTGGTTGTTGATGTGCTGGGGTGTCTGGGGCGCTCGTCATTTCAACGTTTTCAGAACCTTCTTGGAAACGCTTATACCACTCATAAACCTTTGCTTTACTCATAGCAGACTCACCAAAAGCAACATTTAACATTTTTAAAACATTGCTACACTTTATTCCATTTTTATAGCAAAATTTAATACAAATTCTCTGGTCCACTATTTATACAAATAAAAAATCACTGATGGTACCAAAACAGGTGTTATGCTTTTGACAACTGACAACAAACTACACATCCAATATGGCTAAAAGTGTACAGATACTTTTCAGAGATGTTTACCAATACAACAACGAAAAAATCCCAAAAATCGGACTAATACAACCCATGAAATTTCAAAATTCTTGTACTTTTTGAATATACCTCATATAAGTCACTAATAAATTTCATATTTAAAATAAAATGAACATTTCAATGAGTAACTTTTTTTTAAACATAATGTAAATCAGGAAATACTTGGAAAAGTTTGGGAAAACTAACAATTTTTACAACTAAAGATAAATAGGTGCCTGTTGGTTCACAATGATTTCATGTATAATGTTTACAGTACAATTAATTGATGAGAAATGTCAAAAAATTATTGTATAACACTAAAGTAATATTTTTGTGTAAAAGCACTATTGTTTATAGATCAATTAACTAATTGTGAATTAACAATTAACAATTAATTATTGCATTGTGAATTAACTACTGTTTATAGATTCAACTATAAAATATATATAACTTTATTACTGGTTAAATTTTTACCCATGAACACAGTTTACCTACCAGTAACTCAGACAAGATATCTTTCTAAAATGAGAAACAAGAAACATTGTTTTCTGAATGTAACATATCTGTTAAGTATTAAGAAATATGAAAATAGTCATTTTGAATTTTTTCCTAGTGCCATTCTTAAATTTTATTTGAAACTAATTATCTAAGATGTCTTTCAGATTTACTACAAAAAATTTTGTTATTCCATTTACTTAATTATGATTTTGTAACATAACTTTAACAGTCAAGATATTTTTTTCAAGTTTTCATAATGCATCTTATTTATGAATATATAACATCTTAATTGAACAATTACAATTCTTGTAATATTTGCAATCAGTTAATTTAAAAAAATAATTCTAAATAATAAATTTATTAACTTATTATAAAAAAATTGATAAGTAGTTTGTAAGAATATTCTTACCTGGTTTTTCCCTTCTTTTTTTTTACTTTTAGACACATTCTAAATTACTCAAATAAAATATTTATTACTTAAATAAAATATTTATAATTTTGTAGAACAGGTATCATTAGAGCAGAATTCCTAGGTACTAATGAGTCAGACATAATCATAAGAATAATTTAAACATTTAAATTGGTAAATATTTATGTAAATATCACAATTCTCAAACTAAACATTATATTTCCATGAAAATTGAAATTCTTAAAAAACTTGTATCATTAATGTAATTGAACAGCATGGGAAAATGTGATAAATTTAAAATAATATTTTAAATTGTTCACATAAATTCTGATTAAAGCAACTACATTCAGCTTGTTATAACACAAAAGAACATGTCAACAAAATTAAGGAACAATTCACATAACTTTACAAAAACATCCTTTAATATAATCAGTCTCTACATTAATATCTGTAAGAAATAGTCAACTTACCACAGGAATCAATAAAAAAATACACTATAAAAACACAAAATATGGTTTGAGTGTTCACAAATCATAACAAAATAAGACAACTTATTTCTAGCCTTCTGGTTGAAATATTAAATACGAGGGATGTTTAATAATTAACGAAACAAATTAATGTAGAGAAAAAAATGATTCATTCAATGACAATGAAACTTTTTGAGGGTCAAGTTGGCAACCTTGTGAACACATTTAATCAGCTGCTGATCATAATTAATCTAAACAAAATCTCCTTTGTTGATTTCAGAATTTCAAGTCCACCTGAAACATGTATGCCGGAAGAGCAATGTTCAGTAATAAAATTTGTGCTATCAGTAATAAGATTTTTGTGAAACCAGCAGAAATTTACTCAAGAATGTTGAAGCATTATGATAAAAAGTGTTTAAACCACAGAACATGTATGAGTGGGTGGAACAGTTTAATTTGAGCAGAACAAGTGTGACTGTCTCCATCCTTCTGCAAGACCAGCTGAAGTTTCGACTACCGTGCTGCAAAATCGCATAAATGATCTTATTCGCGAAGACAAGAAATTAGAAAATTTCCCAAATTGCTAGTTTATGTAATATTAGTATTCGAACTGCGCATTCAATCATTTATGACTCGCTGAATTATCGCAAAACATGTTTGAGATGGGTTCCAAGACAGTTGCCTCAAGCCCATAAAGACACTGGATTCGCATTTGTTCTGACCTCAAAGAATAGTTTAAAGTGAAAGGTCTTTTTAGTTTTCACTTTCTAGATCGTATAACCTGTGATGAAACGTGGATACACCAATTCAAGCCCCTTATCCAAATGGTGAAGTCTTATGGATTATCTGGATTCACTCACCAAAACAAAATTCAAAACTCACGCACTAGCCGATAAAGTGATGTTGACGGTCTTCTGGGACTCAACTTTTAGCGACTATTTTGAAAAGAACAACATACCATGAACAGTGAATACTATTCTATCGTGCTCCAACAGAAAGTGAGGCCTGTGATAAGGTAAAAATGTCAGGGCACTCTCTCAAAAGGTGTGATTCTCTTGCATGGCAATGCGCACCCCCACATTGCTCAGATAACAGGAGAAATGATTGAGAAGTCGGGTAGAGAGGTGTTGCCACATCCTCCTTACAACCCAGACCTCACCCCGTCTAATTTTCATTTGTTCGGCCCGCTTAAAGACTTTTTACACGGCATGAAGTTCAACAACAACGAAGCAGTCAAAAAAGTGGTATACAAATGGTTCAAACAGCAAGGTAAAGAAGACTTCTACGCTGTGGGAATCAGAAAGCTCACAGAATGGCGGGACAAACGTATAAATGTTACTGGAGACTTTGTTGAAAAGTTTAAGTAAGTAAGTTTCATTGTCATTGAATAAACAGTTTTTTCTCTACATCAATTTGTCTCATTAATTATTTAACATTCCTCATACTTTGTATTACAGAATGACAAACAAGCAGAAAAAATATTATGCTGGTACCACTACATTGATCAGATCACACTGGCATTACTTGCGTCATACAAGTACATTCCTCAACTTTTACACTCCAATTTATAATTCACTAACAAATCATTATTTTACTGAACTGATCTTATTCAAAGTAAACAAGCACACATTTAAAAAATATAAAAACTCCACTATAACTGATACACATATCAAAACAGTCTACACAGAACAAACATGCAGTTTTGTCACAAACATTACATTTCTTAATGCAATACATACAACCTTATCAAGTAATTACACTAAGAACTTAGTTATTACTAATCACTCCAATTACTCAGTAATTACACTGAGAAAAACAAAAAAAATTCCACCCAATCACATTAGCAAAAATTACAGTAAGATCAAGAGAGCTGACTCCTTCAACTACCTTGGAGAAGTAATTCAACATGACAGGCTAGACAAAGAAGCCAATAAAAACCAGGATCACAAAACTTAAAAAAGTTTATGGAATGATCAAGAATATATATAACAAGAAACAAATCTTAAGAATGGGGAAACTGAGACATTACAACCAAGGTCTTACTTTAACAGTAAGACCTGAGATATTATATGTGTCTAAATACACTACCTCTGACCAAAAAAATAAACAAACTTGAAACAATAGAAACGAAAATACTGAGAAAATATTAGGGCCCAGAAAAGCAAAAGACGGTTAAAAATATTTTACTGGAAGACAGACAAGATATCCTTTATCATAGAAATATCCTTTATCAACAGTGAAACTACCACTGTTGTGATTAGGAAATAGAGACTTAACTTCTACAGATACTTGATGAGATGGATGAAAACAGACTAACCAAAGAAATCATTGACCAAGGAAGCATCAGGAAGACAACTAATAAGTGATTCAAACAGGTTAATGAAGATCTAAAAGAAACAGAGATAGAAACACCTAAAATTACAGGCATAAATACATTCAGACAAAAACTCAAAACATGAGATGGATTTCAGAAGAAAACAGCAACAGAATGGACAAAGATGAGAAAAACACTCTCACAAAATGAAAAAGCGTAAGAACAAAAGAAAAGAGATGCCAAAAAGTGAAACTATTTATTGTGGCTCTATAGAATGGTGTCAATTAAAAAAAAATAAAAATCAATAAATAAATATATATTTTATGATAATAAATATTGACAACTACCATACAAAATTACACCATCATTTTTTGGAAATAAGATTTCTGTGTATTTTTTTCACAAACAAAATTCATAAAACCAATCGGCAAATTCTTTAACACACAGTGACTAGTGTAAATTCTACATTAACCAGATTAGTTGTACGTTCATGTAGACTTATAAAAAATCCATACCAGCACTATTCACAACTGGTTCTACCTTTGTACATCACTTTGTAGAAACAAGACAAACAAATGAAAACATTAACCACTAGACAAATCTTACAAATAATATGCAAGTCAAATGTATTGTCTATACAAGTTGTGATTTTAACAAGATTGAACAATATGAAATATACAAACTCTAAATCTGCCAAAAACATTTGTTTATACAACTATTTTATATCTTCAATACTTAGATCTCTTTAGTGACTAGATACTTCAATTAACAAATACTAGAGAGGTTTCCCAATTGCTTCAAGTCAGATAGTTCATCAACATGACTAATGGTAATTGTTTTGATGAAAGAGCAGTGAAATAAGTAAATTATAAATGAGAATTTCAAAAATACTCTGAGTAGAATTTCAGGAAGTACAATCCCCATGTAATTTGAAAGTAAATTATTGGTTTTTGTTTTTAATACTTCATTAACCATGGTCTAGAAATTCATTATTTAATCTAATACAATTACTTTGTATTTATTTTTTACCTGAAATAATTTTTGAATAATTAATGAATGAAAAATCTAAAACTGTATTTGTTATTTTCAGAAAACCATTGCATAAAACCACTAACTAAATTTTACAACCGTTTCCCTGTTACAAAATTTGATTGTGTTAATTGACAAATTTAACTATAACTAAGAAGTAAAATTTAAATCACAATTTGGTCAAAATTTATCAAATTTGTTGATAAAATGTTAATTTTGCTGTTGAGAACCGAGTCAGTTTATGATGAATTGGGTAAAGCTGTGTGTTGACATAATAAAATATTTTGCAATACAACTGATGAAAAATTCTCTTATAAAGCTGGAATGCACACACATGTGAAATCCATGTAAATCAAATCTGCATGATTTTATATAAGAAAAAGCTTATTTTTTATGCTTATTAAAATAATTGCAAAATTGTGAAAAAAAGAATCGTAGGAAAATCAACTTTTGTTTCTATTTATTGTTTTTCATTTCATTTTTTATTATTAACAAATATGAAAAAAAATGTTGTGCATATGCAATATATATATCCATATTTATAGAACAATTTCATAAAGCTTGGCAATTTGACAGGTCACAGGTGATAACTGCCTAGCTGATAATACAACTTGTCAATTTTCTGTTTCATAAATTATGACATTTTTATATAAAACTGTCAAAACACCCCAACAATAATTATGTAAATTTTCACAACATAATTGCCAGATTTTTGTTTTATAAAAGTTTTAGGATGACAAGTAATTTATCAAAATATTTTGATACATTTTTTTATGAAACAGAAAAAATTGTCATAATTTATTAAAAAATTTGCTTTTTCTGTCAAATTGACAAGATGAAATTGACAAACAATAGCTGTCCTGGTACTATACAAGATTTTAAAATGAAAAGCTAAGATGCTCAGGGAGTTCATTGAACTGCAGCAGCAGTGCAATGATGGTGAGTTGGGTGATTTAGAAGTCAACAAACACATAGAGTTTTTAAGCAAAAAATAAACTTTCTTGAAAACTTGAATTCAAAGAAAAGTTTTGTGACAGTTGACTGGCTGTTTAGTACATTATCTAGAAAACTTGGGGAACTTGCAATATGAAATAAGATACAATCAAGCAATACAACTAATGGAACAAATTTGACATTTACTACATTGATTTGGATGTGGTACTCAGTACCATGTCAGTGCAGATGATATGAATTATCAAAAGCAATTGTTTAGTGTTACAACAAATGCATTTGTAGCTTGTTAGTAGAAAACTTACTTGAGAAAGAAGTTTGTTGCCTCAAGAAATTAAAGTAATTCCATTTTTTTTAAGGCTAAAAATTTTCCAAGAGTGCTAGAATTGTTGACAGTTCTTTGATATAAATTGATGTTCAGAGTGAAAATGAGTTTGCATTTATCGATAGTATGGTGGCCATTCTACCAAAATAATGACTGTGTGTGGGCCAAACTTGGAACTGTTTTATGCAAGTGACCATTGGCCGTATTCAGTGTAATGATTACAACAATTCCAGAGTTTTGAGGTGTTCCTTCTTGGTACAAGAATGGGATAATGGTTAGAGGCCATTTCCAAACACAATACAGTTAACATATTAGCAGTTATGGTATGAGAAAATGGGTCTTTTCAAATAATCTTCAAATAAAGATTCAATTTACAGTATGCAGTAAGAAAAGGTTTTTTACATATCTTTAATCTATTAAAAAAAATATAAAATTGCGATATAAAATTTTCTTGGTTATTTTAAATAAAAATTCTCCATGTTTGATTTATTTACATTTACAACCACTGTAATGTGGTTGTAAATGTAAATAAATCATATATAATATGTAATGTCATTATATAATGACATAATGATTACAATATAATGCTATATGTAATGTCATTTTATCATCATATATTTTCTTTATAATATTCAGAAAAGTATGAACGGTATAATATGAATAATTTTATAGATGAGGAAGATAAAACAAAAATTAAGAAGCTGGACAAAATGAATAAGAAAATGGAAAGAACCAGAAGCAAATGACGTTTTAAAAGACCTAATTCAACAGTGTGTAATTTAAGTGGATTGTACAATAGTTTAAATACCATAAAATTGGTGAAATTATGTTAAACATTAAAAGATAATACTTCTTAATTGTGGATTGTACCAAATTCAGTTCTACTTTTTTCTATAACCTTAATTAATATTTATGTTATAATGTATATTAATTTAAAATCAAAGCTTCTAATATAAATTATTTTGTTTCATTAATTTTATCCCAACATATAATATGTCAGAATGTTTGCAGAATTTTAATATTTCTTCAGATAAACAATACCAAACATATATGCAGTTGCTGTAAATAATTATCTTTATTAGGAAAATAAATTATAGTATCAAAAAAAAAACTATCAGCGTTATTACAAAATTATGCAAGTCACTTGTCACAGCTGATAGGTTTATTTTGAAGATTATCAAGCTTTACAAAATGTGATTTGTAAACTTTGATAATTGTAATAATTTACAATATTTTACCTGTTAGAATGACATATACTCTTCAGTATATGAAATAAAAAATGTCAGTCAATTTTGATAAATCTGTCAGATAGCCACATACATCAGACTAATCAAGTTTTATGAAATAGGGCCTGTAATAAAATGTCAAAAACTTTTCTTACAGTAGCACTTCCAGTTTTCAAGTGCATTACCAATTTAATAATTAAAATAGCTGAACATAAAGTCAAAGTCTGTTACAGTTTTTCATATTTATATATATTAAAATTATTCTTTCTTTCACAACAGTTTCAGAATGATTTTAAACCTGACATGATAGCAAGGAACATTATTAATACTTGGCAACATGAAGAATTGTAATTTTAAATTGATTTTAGTAATTACTTAACTGATGATGCAGTTGAAGACTGTGGCAAAATAAACCTTGACTCTACTTCTAATGAAAATAAAAAACCCTTAATTACCATATATCTCAGTCTGACAGTAATGTAAAGAAACAGTTTATGGATTAATGATTAAAAATATTTAGTTTTACTTAACATTTTTTTTTTTAATTTTTTTGTTTTCAATGTAGTTTGCAACAATTTAGAATTACTATCTACAAATTTAGACAATTTGCCAATTCTGATTGAGGTTTTATGATCAGAAAAAGTTATATAATTTTAACTATTTTTTTACTGTTTAATTTTATTATAAATACAAAATTCATTAAAATTTGATTAGCTAAAATTTGATTGGCTTTAAGCAATTTTCTGTCATGAAAAAATTTAATCTAACAACTGAGACACTTCAGATAAGGTAATTTTATGTATTTCACAGTGCTTGAATAAAACTAGTAAATCTTTTTAATAATTAAATTGAATATTCTACTTAATAACATTTATGATAAAATGTAACTTACATGACAAACTTTGCTTTCTTATGAAAGTTCTGGGTTTTTATTCCAATCAGGCTTGGTATTTTCAATTCTCATTACTATTGAATTTCGTACCATTGTAAGAATAAATAAGCTAATATTATTTATTCTTGATAATTTAATTTGGATCATGTAATCATATTTGATCTTCCTTTTACATGAGGAAGATTGCAGGTTTTAATTTGTTGTTATTACATTCATACACAAAATTTGACAACATATTTTACTTCTGGTATAACTTATTAGTTCAAATTAAGTGGCAGAGGTAAGGTTATATGTGATATTAAAGTTTTAAATTTAAAAAGATTAATCAGATAACTGACAAGTAGAGAAACATTAATGTATGTAATGATAATGTTGTTAGAATATATAATAATGAATTAATTAGTACTACAGTACAAACTTAGTATAATATAATATTAATTTACTAAATAAACTACAATTTGAATTATGATTCTTTGAGTAAAAACTTACATTTTTTGGCGAATCAACCCATCCTTCGGGATCCAAAATATGTTTTTTTACATTTA
Source organism: Lycorma delicatula (assembly GCF_047948215.1). NCBI lineage: Eukaryota > Metazoa > Arthropoda > Insecta > Hemiptera > Fulgoridae > Lycorma > Lycorma delicatula. The sequence goes on along the minus strand of NC_134463.1, from coordinate 91,172,238 downwards.
AACGTTGCGTATATACTTCATTACAGTAGCCTATAAAAAACATTGATAAAATAAATATTTTCATGTTTTTAGCGCCTCATTTATAATTGTATATAGAGACACAGTTTTCATTTAACAAATACAAAAATAATTTTATTATATCAAATTTTCCCATTATGGTTTTAAATTAACATTATTATAATTAATTTTTGGTTTAATAAGTCTAATTTCTATAATATATTATTACGTTTATTCTTATAATGTCTAATTTGATGATCAAATTGTTTGTATTCAGTTAATAGTAAAATTATTTTTTGATAAGAAATATTTAAATTCCTTCCTTATCTTAACATATCTTTTTATATGAAAGAACAAAACGTTATAATCAGATTTTATATACATGTTTATTGGCTATATGTAAAATATAATTGAATTTTATTCTTTTATTTGCTAGACCTACAGTAATCCTACTTGTTTTATTATACTGTTTTTAAATTCTTCCAACTATTATCACTAATTTTTAACAAAAAATAATGACTGAATTATATATACAAATACAACATTGAAAAATAATCAAAAATAGTCATACACATAAGATAAATCAATTCTTTTTTGGGAGAGACAATAATATATTGACTGCCATTTCCATAATAATCAGTCATTCTTAAATTTTATATATGGACCATGTTATAATCAGTCACAATCAACATTTATTTTCAAGTTTTTGTTACAAACACAGCATCATATTTTCAATACAATATGTATTATTTGAGAGCCATTGATTTGTACAATAGCAATCTATTATAGATTATTTTTATCTTAGGTCAATTGTTTTTATCTTAGGTTACAACAAAATGAATTTAAAGCTTATTTCTAAAGAAGTAAATTTTTGCAATTTTTTACAGTACTTTTAAAGTTTTAGAAATATTCTTCTATTACTTTCCCATCTAGATAATGCTATAGCAGATATATAGCTCTGGAAGAGAAAGTATTATAATCGTTCCAATCTGGGTATTTGCGGTTTTCATTGGATCATGTTGTTTTGACAACTTAGGAAACTAAAACACTAGAGAGAGATTTTCTGAATGTTAATGTTTGTATATATGTGTGTGTGTGTCGGCCTCTAAACCACCTTGTACCTCCAGAACTGCTGGACTGACTTTGACCAAACTTGGTCAGATTACTTCTATATATAGGGCATTGATGACATTAAATTTATACCTCAAGCTCTTATTATTCGCTGCTTCTTTCAAATTCCTAATATGGAGTTTCAGTGGATCCATACATCAGTAGATATATATTTCAAATGATATCTAGTTTGTTAAGATCAAATTAGTCATCAGTAGTAAAGTAGAAATATTTACACGAAGTGTATAATTACACATCTATTTACCATGAATTGGCAAACGAGTATTGTATAGTGGTCAATGCTTGACCCACTATTATTTTTAATTTATATTGCTGATGTAATTTTTCCTTTACCATAGCTGATGTAATTAGAGAATGTAATTCGGTTTTGCTAATGATTTTGAAAAGTTAATGCAAATAGTTTTTGATTGGATTTCTAGTTTGAGTAAAATACTGAGACACAAAACTGAATAGGAGTAAGGAATACACCAATCTCTCACTTAATGTTTTCTTACCTATATTGAATAAAGTTTAAATCATTAGCAAAACCGAATATAGGTAATATAGGTACTTTATTCAATATAGGTAAGAAAATATTAAGTGAGAGATTGGTGTATTCCTTACTCCTATTCAGTTTTGTGTCTCAGTATTTTACTCAAACTAGAAATCCAATCAAAAACTATTTGCATTAACTTTTCATCCAGTAATAAAGTCAGATAAATGTAAATTTTAACTTTTTTTGGAAAAAAATTAATTAAATAATACTGCAAATAGCAACTTCCTGGCCGCAGTAATGAATCATAAAATGAGCTTGAAGGATAGTGTGAATTATCTACCTAACTTCCAGTTTATCTCTACAAACACCTCCAAACTGGAAAAAAGTAATCTAACTATCACATGTTATACAGCTATATGTATTTACTTATTATATATTGTAAACATTTACTTTCATTTTAAACTTTAAAAAACCTTCAAAATTCAAAAACAGCCCCTGAGGTGCATAGACAACTTATAACTTGTCTATTTATTAAATATCTAAATAAATTATTATTGTTCTCATGAAATCAGGACAAAAATTACACTGAAGGTGGCTGTAAAACTCTTACAAAACTTACATATCCTGTTCAGAACCACCAATGGTTATGTGGTGAATTCAAGAAATATTATCTTTTATAAAAATCATATTCACACTCCACAAAATTTTCTGCTCAGAAAGCTTAATAATTTTGACTTGGAGAATGTTTTAATCAAACCCTTTGGGCCATACCTTGCATCTCTACATCAGACCATGATATTATGAGTTAGGAGCAAACAACTAAAACTCATTAGCAGCAGCTGAACTTGATTTTTAATTTACGTATAGTTTTATTATGATCTAACATTATCATGTAGGATCTGGAGAGAAATAGTGAACACTGCAAGTACTGGAGTTATAAAGTTAAAGATGCCACAGAATCAATATTACTGTGAATAAGAAGAAGAATCAATATTACTCTGCCGTTTAGTTTTTAATTAACACTAATTAAGAAAAAAACCCTGAATTTTCTACATTTTCATTTAATGCGTACAAATATTTTCCATTAACTGCATATAAAGTGATTTATACTAATATTACATATATAGTAACTTCAAATTAACTTATTCACTTTATTATAACATATACTTATTATTTTTAAATATTAATGTGGGGTTTAAGCACTTCTACCCTCTATTTTTCAGTTTTGTAATTTATTGTAAATTTTTTACAATGCTTTGATCAAGCTTTTACTGTGGTTGCCTTGATCCATCCAATATTTGGGCAGTTGCTTTTTTTAACCAAAGAACACACTGAACCATTGCTCATTGATCTTTGTTACAAAGTATTATGAACAAACCTGAATTTTAATTTATTCAGTCCAATTTAATATTAAGCATGGTAAAGTTCCAACACATTTTCAATTCCAAACACATCTGACAGATTATCATTTAAATTTCTTTGATTTCTATATTTTTGTTAGTTCATTTTTCCTTTGTTTGTATTGACTATGTTTATAGCTGTACATCCTTGTTCTACTGCAGCCTTGCCTCAAATTTTATTTTTCATTACTTCACTAGGACTGTCTTTTCATAAACCCAATTAAGTATTTTTAACAGATTGTCCCACCACATTTTAATAGCTTTCCTTTTTTTGTTTAACAGATTTAACCATAGTAAAAATAAAATTAAAATAAATAAGGTGCAGGAAAAAGTCATATTCCTAAGAAAAAAAATATAGGTATACAGCCATTTTATATATATATATATGACATCTCTTACTCTTACATCAGAGAAAGACAGTCTTCGTTTGGTAAGTACTGTGCTTTGACAGTATTATTGGGCTTTATTTTGTTGCTATTTTGCATTTGTTCTATTGTTTTTTGGTTGTTCCTTGATCTGTTGGCATGTTTGGTGTTTGTGTACGTGGTTGTTGATTTTTTTGCCTTAATTTGTTGTCTGTGTGTGACTTTTGTGTTTTGTGTTGTGGCGAGTGCATGTTTGTTTGGGTGTTTACTGTTGTGTTTGCAGTGACTGATTGTGTATGTGGGCATTTCCCCCTTCCTGAAGTAATGCCACATAAGCAGTTTCCAGGAGGGGTGGTTAGCCAGGAGTGGAGGTTTAGTCAGTAATGCGCAGGAACACATACGCACTTAATAACATTTTCCGGAACCTGTTAGGGAGCCCAACATTGCCTAGGCCCCCGTAAATGGGGTTTCTCCACCTCTTAAAAAGAAAAAGTAAGATATAATAGGTAAGCTATCCTAAAAAAATTATATTTAATAGTTCAGCGGTACAATACTGTTCTACAATTCACATTAGCAGTATGTAAAAAAAAGTCTGAGAACAGCTGCTCTAAGAGAAAACAAGTTTGACACCAGTATTGCTGCAGTCATAAACAATAAGACTAAGGTGGATAGCATAAATCAGTAAGTAATATACTTGTATTTTGTTAAACACAACACATCTGATTCCTGAAAGAGGGCAGCAGCTCTTTCAGTAGTTGTTAGGGGTGTGAGTCAAGACGACTTAAACGGCCGTATCAACATCACTCAGTCCTCTGAGTACTGCGCAGCTGAAAGCAATGGAAAACTACAGCTGCTTTTTTTCCAAGAAAATGTGGCTCTCTGCATTTTCACATAGCAATAATGGAGGCGCCTTCCTTGGTAAAATATTCCGGAGGTAAAATAGTCCCCCGTTCGGATCTCCGGGTGGGGACTACTAAGGAAGGGGTCACCAGAAAATTAAAAAATAACATTCTACGAGTCGGAGCGTGGAATGTTAGAAGCTTAAAAAAGGTTGGTAGGCTAGAAAATTTAAAAAAGGAAATGGGTAGGACAAATGTGGATATAGTAGGAATTAGTGAGGTTCGGTGGGAAGAGGAAGGCGACTTTTGGTCAGGTGATTTTAGAGTAATTAACTCAGCGTCAAATAATGGGCAGGCAGGAGTAGGTTTCGTGATGAACAAGAAGATAGGGAGGAGAGTGGAGTATTTCAAAACGCATAGCGATAGAATCATTGTAATAAGGATAAAATCAAAACCTAAACCGACAACGATTGTTAACGTCTATATGCCTACAAGCGCCCATGATGATGATGAGGTAGAGTGTGTATACGAAGAGATTGATGAAGCAATCAAACACGTAAAAGAAGATGAAAATTTAATAATAGTTGGAGACTGGAATGCAAGCATTGGAGAAGGCAAGGAAGGAAATATAGTGGGTGAATACGGGCTGGGCAAAAGGAATGAAAGAGGGGACCGACTTATAGAGTTTTGCACGAAGTATAATTTAGTAATTGCCAACACCCAATTTAAAAATCATAATAGAAGAATATACACTTGGAAAAAGCTAGGCGATACTGGAAGGTATCAGATAGATTATGTCATGGTTAAACAAAGATTTTGAAATCAACTCGACTGCAAAACTTACCCTGGAGCAGACATTGATAGCGACCATAATTTGGTGATAATGAAATGTAGATTGGGGTTTAAAAACCTGAAGAAAAGGTGTCAGATGAATCGGCGGAATTTAGAGAAGCTTGAGGAAGAGGAGGTAAAGAAGATTTTTGAGGAGGACATCGCAAGAGGTCTGAGTAAAAAAGATAAGGTAGAAAATGTAGAAGAAGAATGGGAGAATGTTAAAAAGGAAATTCTTAAATCGGCAGAAGCAAACTTAGGCGGAATAAAGAGAACTGGTAGAAAACCTTGGGTTTCAGACGATATAGCTGATGGATGAACGTAGAAAATATAAGAATGCTAGTGATGAAGAAAGTAAAAGGAACTATCGGCAATTAAGAAATGCTATAAACAGGAAGTGCAAACTGGCGAAAGAAGAGTGGATTAAAGAAAAGTGTTCAGAAGTGGAAAGAGAAATGAACATTGGTAAAATAGACGGAGCATACAGGAAAGTTAAGGAAAATTTTGGGGTACATAAATTAAAATCTAATAATGTGTTAAACAAAGATGGTACACCAATATATAATACGAAAGGTAAAGTCGATAGATGGGTGGAATATATTGAAGAGTTATACGGAGGAAATGAATTAGAAAATGGTGTTATAGAGGAAGAAGAGGAAGTTGAGAAGGATGAAATGGGAGAAACAATACTGAGATCTGAATTTAAGAGAGCATTAAAAGATTTAAATGGCAGAAAGGCTCCTGGAATAGACGGAATACCTGTAGAATTACTGCGCAGTGCAGGTGAGGAAGCGATTGATAGATTATACAAACTGGTGTGTAATATTTATGAAAAAGGGGAATTTCCGTCAGACTTCAAAAAAGTGTTATAGTAATGATATCAAAGAAAGCAGGGCCAGATAAATGTGAAGAATACAGAACAATTAGTTTAACTAGTCATGCATCAAAAATCTTAACTAGAATTCTATACAGAAGAATTGAGAGGAGAGTGGAGGAAGTGTTAGGAGAAGACCAATTTGGTTTCAGGAAAAGTATAGGGACAAGGGAAGCAATTTTAGGCCTCAGATTAATAGTAGAAGGAAGATTAAAGAAAAACAAACCAACATACTTGGCGTTTATAGACCTAGAAAAGGCTTTCGATAACGTAGACTGGAATAAAATGTTCAGCATTTTAAAAAAATTAGGGTTCAAATACAGAGATAGAAGAACAATTGCTAACATGAACAGGAACCAAACAGCAACAATAACAATTGAAGAACATAAGAAAGAAGCCCTAATAAGAAAGGGAGTCCGACAAGGATGTTCCCTATCGCCGTTACTTTTTAATCTTTACATGGAACTAGCAGTTAATGATGTTAAAGAACAATTTAGATTCGGAGTAACAGTACAAGGTGAAAAGATAAAGATGCTACGATTTGCTGATGATATAGTAATTCTAGCCGAGAGTAAAAAGGATTTAGACGAAACAATGAACGGCATAGATGAAGTCCTACGCAAGAACTATCGCATGAAAATAAACAAGAACAAAACAAAAGTAATAAAATGTAGTAGAAATAACAAAGATGGACCGCTGAATGTGAAAATAGGAGGAGAAAAGATTATGGAGGTAGAATTTTGTTATTTGGGAAGTAAAATTACTAAAGATGGACGAAGCAGGAGCGATATAAAATGCCGAATAGCACAAGCTAAACGAGCCTTCAGTAAGAAATATAATTTGTTTACATCAAAAATGAATTTAAATGTCAGGAAAAGATTTTTGAAAGTGTATGTTTGGAGTGTCGCTTTATATGGAAGTGAAACTTGGACAATCGGAGTATCTGAGAAGAAAAGATTAGAAGCTTTTGAAATGTGGTGCTATAGGAGAATGTTAAAAATCAGATGGGTGGATAAAGTGACAAATGAAGAGGTATTGCGGCAAATAGTTGAAGAAAGAAACATTTGGAAAAATATAGTTAAAAGAAGAGACAGACTGATAGGCCACATACTAAGGCATCCTGGAATAGTCGCTTTAATATTGGAAGGACAGGTAGAAGGGAAAAATTGTATAGGCAGGCCACGTTTGGAATATGTAAAACAAATTGTTAGGGATGTAGGATGTAGAGGATATACTGAAATGAAACGACTAGCACTAGATAGGGAATCTTGGAGAGCTGCATCAAACCAGTCAAATGACTGAAGAAAAAAAAAAAATATGATCCTCCAATTCTTTAATAAAGTGAACAGTTATACAATTGCTGAAACTAAGAGAACATGTACACAAATTAAGAACAGAAGAATTATATCAAACCAAAGAGCAATTAAATGATTGGCAACAAAAAACAAATAAACGAAATGATGATTAACTCCGACTTAGGGAGAATATTGTCCAACAATATCAGAGGAGTAATGAACTGAAAGATATGAATTTTTTGCAATATATTAAAGATCGGGCATGGATGCCTTAGTGTGTATGTTTTTCTTGTGAACGTCTATTTTTCAGTCACTCTGTAGTTAAGTAATGTAGATAAAATTAAACAGAAATTCCAGAATAATTAAATAAGATTAAACAGAAATTAAACTAGAAAATCGAAAAGTAGTACAATTCTAAATTGTAATTTCTTAAAAGAATTGATCTAAAAAAAAAATAATTTTCAATTAATATTAAATAATCAAATGTTTCACCAAATCTATTACATAGACACATATGTAATAATGCCTTTTAAATTACATATACACATTTTTAAAAGTATATAAAATTTTATTTCACTAATAACTTTGATTTTTTCACATTTTTTTTTTTTTTTTTTTTTTGTTACTGAATTATTAGTTATTGTAAAACCTTTTTTACAATCACGGGTTAATAATTATTAATAAATATATTTAAATTAAAAAAAAAAAAGGCGATGAAGGCTGATTGGAACCAATGTGCCTTCCCTTGTAATATCCAAATATTTCATTAATTAAAATTTTATTTGGCTATAACCCTGGAACTAATGAAAATAAATACCACTTACATATATTGTTGAAAAGCTCTCAATGAAGGCTTATTACTGCAGTTAAGAAAAAGCCCAAAATCCATTTTTTGGGGGGATTTTAGGACACTCCTAAATCCAAAATTTTACCCCTATGGCTAATCATTTTTGAGTCATACATATGTACGTATAGAAGTCATACCAAAACTAGTCAAAATGGTTCAGGAATGGTCAAAATGAATATTTCCATTGAAATCTGAAAACCGAAAGTTTGCATGATCACAATACTTCTTTTACTTCATACAAGTAAAAAAGAGGAGGTTCTCAATTTGTATCAATTTTTATATATTTTAGTAATGTTCACATATAGTTCCATAATGCCTAAATGTATTTTAACCATTTATTTATTTTTTGTTTGAAAGGGAAACTTTCCCTGATGGTCCAATGTATATTTTATCAAAATCGATTCAGAACTTTTTTTTAGATATTCAGGAATAAGCAGGCTCATAATCTCTTCATCTCTGCCTGTGATTTATCATCATGCGGTTTATTTATTACTCTGTTAGGCTCCACATCACACAATGCTAAACCTTCTAAGCCTACTTGACTTAAGAACAACATAAACTTGTCTTTTCAGAAAAATGTTTTTGCCTTCACCGAGTATAATGCCTTGAAATTTATTAATCCTTTTCGGATTAATGAAGCTCCATATTCTTCTTCCACTGACAGGTGAAGTCGTAGGCATCTGCATTTTTCACATGATTACCTATGATTTAATCATCAAATTGAATTAAAACAGCATCTGGCTCCTCTCCATCTTCTAACTGGTCTCTCCTAGAGACAGTCATTTGAATTTTTTGACTAAACTCATAGCTCTGTTTATGAGATCTTCACTGATGGTCTCGTAAATTTTTGATAATAGTTGCAATTACATCATTTTGTGCTTTCTTTCTTATGTGGTGGCTTCCCAAATTCATCAATAGCAGCAATATTAATATGTATATGTAGTATGAATTGAAAATCACCTTTTTTGAGATATGTTAAAAATAATTTTATTTCTATTATAATTCCCATCTACGATAGGATCTTTTGAGATGACAAAAATATGACCCATATAACCACATTTAAGTGGTGTACTTAATAGTTTTTAAGAATTTTGTTAACTGAAAAATAACTAGTGTTCCAAATCATTGAATGAGGGCCTTCAACAAACATCCACAAAACATTGATTAAGTTTGGTACTCCACTCTCCTTGGGTAGCTACTATTATACAGAGAAAAATACAAATTTTAAGATTCACTAATGATTGCTCTTTTGACAGACATAAAAAAATAAGTAACAAGAAATTCTGAACTACATGGATTTGTGGCTAGAGAAATTAAATTTTAAAATAAATAAAACTAAAACAAAATAATATAATGGGTCTGAAAGAAGGATAATGAAAAATGGGTGATTGCATTCACCTGCATTAATACGAATAGGTGAATATAATATACTGGAAATTACAGAATTTTGCTATGTAGGGAATAAAATTACAAAGGATGGATAAACTAAATTAGAGCTTAAAAGCATACTAATACAAACAAGGAGAGCTTTTATGTAAGAAAGTAAGCTAATTATTAAACACAAATCCAAGGATTTTCTTAAAACTATTTTTTTCAAAGTATTTTACAGTAATTTTTAGGTAGATTTCATAAGAAAGCTACCTATTGTAATGGGTATCATGATTCAACTTCCAGAAAATTTTGACATATCTTCGTGTTTCACATCCCCAATCCCAAAACCATCATCAGTTCAAAAGTTTTTATATATATATATATATATATATATATATATATATATATACTTCACTTTCTTGTGGAGATGATAACTGCCATAATTTTGTGCCAATCACTTTCAAATTGATACATAAAATATAATGACCTAAAATCTTGGTCGCATTTGTTAATGGGCAAAATCAGACTATGGGATGGCTTTTTCGAAAAAACAAAATATCGCTATAACTTTCTTATTAAGTAAAATATCAAACTCATTTAAAGTTCCTACTATTCTTTGGATAAGGATCTAAAACTCATATCAGTAAAGTTTTTTGATCCAGGGGGTGGAAAAAATGGGGTTTCAAAGACAAAAAAATCATACCTTCCTTAATAGGCACAGTATCGAATTGGTTTAAAGTGCTTGTTATTCGTCTAAAAATTACCTAAAACTTTTGTCTAAAACAATTTCTGATATGACCAATCCTTATGGCAAGGGATGACCAAAATATTGCTGGAATTGTAAAATGGGCCTTGTTGTATGCTAAACATCTGAAACTTTTTTCACATGCAACCATTATTGTATTGATTAAATTTGAAGTTTTTCTTAACTTTAAGATGGAAATCTTTTTTATCCCCTACTTAGCACTGGTGAGGATGGTAAAAACTATAGACGAAAACAAATTAAATTTATAAAACTGTAATGTAGCTGAGAAAATAGGATGTAGTTATTATCTTGAGATTAAAAGATTAGCATGAACAGAAAGTAATGAAAATAGCATCAAACAAGTTAAAAGTCTGATTAATACCTCAACAACAAAATCTGAAATTTTTTTTTACATGACTGATCAAAAAGGAGTGTAATGTATTTAGGGCATATGTCTGTGTGTTCTACCATAGCAGTTAAACAGCTGAACCAATTTTGGTGTATAACCCCACATTGGAATCTTTACATTTCCAGGAGTGTCATAGGCTATATAAATATTTGTATATTATATATATAGTAGTGAAGATCTGTTGGTTGAAGCACAAACTTTAATAAATTGAATTAATGAACTGTGAGTCTCTATCATGGTGTTGAGCTTAGGTTGAACTAAAAGATTTGAATCAATCAAATAAATATTACAAAAATAATAGAATTATATTTACATTAAATAAAATAACACTAAATAAATTTATAAAATTTCTGTTTAACAATATTGGGCTACTCGTGGGGACTGCGTGTGAGACGAGGCTATAGTGTTGCGGTGATGCAAGCACCTCATAGCAGGGGAGATCAATCATCACAATCAGCTGGTAACAAACAGAGTACCCCTGAGACGCTGTTTTGGAAGCTGCAGTAGAGTGCTCTTATAATATCTCTGCAAACAATTGTTTGATTTTCAAAATTCAAACAGGATATTTGTTAGCAGATTGAAGGCTAACTTTTGCATGCATCAGGTACACTCTCAATCTAAACAGATCACTGTTATTTGGAAATGTTATATTTTCGCAACCAATCTTTCAATTTTCATTTATGTTAATGACATTAATAAAACTGCATGTGCCCAAAAAGGAGTGTAATGTATTTAGGGTGTATGAGTGTATGTTTGTTCCACCAAAGCAACTCAATGGCTGAACTGATTTAGATGTATGATCTCAAACTGTAATCCTTATGTTACAGAGAGTGTTATACGCTCTATATATATATATATATATACTTAAATTTAAAAAAATTGAAAACAAAATTATAATAGACTACATACAAAACTGGTTACCAACACACTGTTTTAATTATCCTATATTATAGAGAAATGGTTTTTTTTTTGTTGGCAGTGAATAATTTTTAATAATTAATATTAATTTTTATTTCTTTTTTTGTTATAACACTCATAATTATTTTCAATTCTAAATTAAAATAATTCGTTTTTCATTGTTTTAATCTACATCAGTTTTGACATACTACTATCCTACTCCAAGTATAATTTTAATAATGACATTATAGTTCAATTTAAAACCTTATCTTTTAAATCTTAATTATATTTCTTACTGTTGTTTGTTATTAAGGAATTTTTGTGATTAATTTAATCATATTGATATGAAGTTTTTTTTAATGAATTATAAACAGAGTCGTTATAATAATATTCGTTCTTTATATATTACTCTGTACTTAAAAAAATTAAATATATATCATTAAAGCAAACATATTTGTTTTTTATTTATACGGCTTTATTATGAAACATGAAAAGCATTACAAAATTACATGTATTTTTTTACTTATTGTAATTTGGATGGTATTTTGGATTACATTACTGAATAAACAGTATGCACGTTTTAATAATAAATATTCATTATTAGGTAATCCTAAGGTAAGTGTGTTTTATACATAATTTTTATGTTAATGAAAGTAAAAAAAAGAGAAAAATCATCTTTTCTTACACTGATATGTCATATTTTTACTGTAAGGCTTCCTTTATCATCATTATCCTTTTCCCTTTTTGATTAATCAAAATTTCTATTTCAGAATTGTTTAAATAGTTAATTTAAATTAATTTGATATACATAATGTATGTTTAGGACCATCATTCGGTGTAAATGTTTAAGATAGTTTGAGTTACATTTAATCATCCTTTTTTTTATCTTATCTTCAGGTTTATTATATTACCATTTATGTTTTCATAAAACAAAATTTTTTAAGGAAATTTATTTCAGAACTAATAATGTTAAGATTAATACAACATGATAAATGTAGCAAATTGTGAGGTTCTTAAAAATTCAAAATATTTTTTATATGTTACATGTTATATGTTAAAACTTTAATTCTAATATATATGCATATATTCATAATTAATTATTATGATTACAAAATTCAAACGTTTAACAATTAATTTTAACAGGTGTTTTTTAATGTTTCAAAATAAGTTACTGTTTTTTCATTTAGAAGAATATAAATGTTATTAATTAAATTTTTAGTGTTTAGAAACAGGCATTCTTGCCTTTCAGAACCAGTTAAATCACTATCAAAACAATATCAATTATAAAACAGTGGTATACAATCTCTTTTCCCACTGAAACAATTAAATAACAATAAAATAAATAATATTAGATATCAATATAAAATAAATCATTCATATCACAAAACATTTTCTAAAAATAAATCAATAGAATATAGATTACAATTAAAACTATCAAACTAATCACAATGTTGATTACAAAAGTATGATAGACGACATAGTTGAGCGTCAAATTGCACCCCCAGACAAGTAAAAATAGTAATTATTACCTCTTAATAAACAACCAGATAAGTAAAAATCGAATTGTAGCAATTCATGACAATTATGATTTGTAAGTAAATTGTATGCTTAAAGACAATCATTTCTTTCCATAGCAGTTTCAATACTAATACCTTTAATAAATTAGAGGTATCTGTAAAATTGTGATCAGAATAATGCATCAAAGAACTAATTGTAAATAAGTAATATAAAAAAGAATGACAAGGTTTTTTTTACAAATAGTTGTTTTTGAATTGTAGTGTGTGGATGACATAAAACAAAACAATAAGAAAGAATGGGAAAAACAAAATAAAAATAGTGTTCTAAATGTATCAATATTTAAAAATTCTTTGAGAATCTTTTGGTAAAGTTAATTTTTAGTAGCTTTTGAAATTAAAATTCCAAGTAAATCTGAAAAAAATAATTTGCTATGAAAAATAACATCTAAATCCTTGATATTCAAAACTCATGAAACAATATTATCTAAATTATAATTAAAATATGAAGTATCACTACCAAAATATATGTGAAAGTTCAATAAAAGTCCATTTTCTCTACAATATTCAAGTAAAGAATTTTAATTAATTTATAACAACTGTCTATCAATAAGTTTAGAAATCTGCTTAAAACATTTTCATGTCATTAGCAAATAATAATCATTTAGAATGCTTTAATTTTTGACAAGAATCATTTATATAAATAATGAAAAAAGGTGGACCAAGATGCGTACCTTGACCAATATCTGAAATAACTTTTATCGGATCAGAAATGAAATTATTTATTTGAATTCTATTAATAAGAAAAGAAGAAAACCAGTTGAGTTTAATTTTTAGTAGCTTTTGAAATTAAAATTCCAAGTAAATCTGAAAAAAATAATTTGCTATGAAAAATAACATCTAAATCCTTGATATTCAAAACTCATGAAACAATATTATCTAAATTATAATTAAAATATGAAGTATCACTACCAAAATATATGTGAAAGTTCAATAAAAGTCCATTTTCTCTACAATATTCAAGTAAAGAATTTTAATTAATTTATAACAACTGTCTATCAATAAGTTTAGAAATCTGCTTAAAACATTTTCATGTCATTAGCAAATAATAATCATTTAGAATGCTTTAATTTTTGACAAGAATCATTTATATAAATAATGAAAAAAGGTGGACCAAGATGCGTACCTTGACCAATATCTGAAATAACTTTTATCGGATCAGAAATGAAATTATTTATTTGAATTCTATTAATAAGAAAAGAAGAAAACCAGTTGAGTATACTTAAATCTAAGTTTAGTTTTCTTTTACAGTTTTTTGTGAATTCACTGTCACTGAAATGATTTTTTCCCCAATTGCACTAATTGGGAAATTCTAGATTTTCCTATACAATGAACCTCATTCCACTTTCATTATGTTCTTCTAGTCAGAAATGAGACATATTATACATGAAAATAACAATATTATACATGAACAGCCATGCTCAAGAATAACTGTACTTATTATGAGAATATTAAAAATAAAAAAGTACAAAGAGAGGTCTCATAACCTTCACTAAGCCAAAATGCTATTATAGATCAGTATGGCACATCCATTAAAATGTATATCTTTACTCCAAATGACAGGATAAAATCTAGTTTTAGTTTTTAGACAGTTGTTTTGAGGATGTTTGTCTAGCTCTATTACCAAATACAACTTTATTCAAATCCAATCATAAGTAAATACAAGAATTTCTGCTTTTTTGTCCTGGAAAAGATGCACTTTAGTGTTCCAAAATAGTTAGTTTTTTACAAGTGAATTTCCCTTGTTTCCTGTCATCAATCCCTTTTTTATTTTGTGGGCAGGTGCTTGGGTTGACTGCCATACTGTTGCTATTTATTTTTTTGGGAAGCCAGAGATCAATGAAACTGTCTTCTTTTTAAATTGGCAGAAGTGGTGACTCAGTCTGTAAGTTCGTTCACGGATTTTAAATTTCAAAGGGTTGCAAAAAAGATCTAACCAATGGCTTATATATGAATCAATTAAAGCCAGAAAGACAACCATCTATATAATTGTGTACACTGAAGCTATAAGACGTATTAAGATAGATTGTGTAAATCAACAATAAAATCAAAAATAATTACTATTCTGAGAATTACTCAAATTAGTTTGATTTATCTTTAATTTTTTTTTTAAGTAGTAATTTATTATTATGAAACCTCAAACACTGATTTACACGTGTGTTTTAATGATGAAGATGAAATTAATGAATATGGATGCTAATTAGTACACTTATAATAATATCCAAAATAGCACAATTACGGAAAAATAAATTTACTCAAATGTGATGTTCAGTAAATCAGCTTATTTGCTTAAGTACTGCAGTCTCAACTTATTTTAAATTAAATACAAAAATGTCTTATTATTTATAATGTGGAAAGTTTTTATCAGTTTATCAACATATAAAGAAATGAATACACACAAATTTTAACTTTTAAACATCATGTATTGAAAAGGACTCTACACTAATTGAAATTAAGACAACGTATCAGTATAAAACTGATACGTTTCTTTTTATAGAACAATGAAGTTTCTACTACTTATACAATTTAATATCAATTTATATTTTATCTACTCTTAGTAGTGATAATATATAATATTGATAAAGCTTTAACAGGGAAAATTCTGTTTAGAAGAATTTCTCACAAAATCATTAAAATTCAGCTGGTGAAAATGTAATAAAGGGACCTGGATAAAACAGTAGACCATATCCATTATAAGTATGTTCAACAGCACATGGAACATCTCAAGTAATAGTATCTTGGAATTTGAAAGATATGAACTTATAACAAAATGTTAGAAGTTGAGGAAGGTTTAATGCACTAATCACACTGCAAAATACTAGGTGCAGCTCTTCAGTATAATATTTTTATTCATTAACTGCTAATGACTACAGTCACCAGTGGATTCTAAACAAAAAAGCTATTGTAAAAATTTGAGGACACTGAAATAGTAATTTGTAATATGTTGAGCAAGGAAATTATATCAGGTTTAAGTTTTGTCAAGGATATTGTTTTATAAAGTTGAATTTTTAACTAAGCACAGAATACAATACTTCCAAGAGCTTAGATATTGATAAAAATGGAATTTTATACATTATTCAGTATCTATTCAAGTGAGTTTTACGCAATACAGTTTAGGTTGAATTATGTCTGAACCTTTAAATTTCAAGTTAATTAACAAATCTCTTTCTTATTCCAGTGTATAGTGAAAAATAACCCGAGAACAATTTGACAAATTAAAATTAACTTTTTTCTTCAGTTTCTAAGGTATTCTGAAGGTATTATATCCTCATTATATGACCTGTTGATGAATATTTCTAAATTAATTTGTTCAAAAACATAATTTTGCATAATGATTAAAAAGGTTTTTTATCTGCCATACTGAATGTCAATCCAGTAGTTTATTATAAAGTATAAGAAAATTTAAAATGCTGTCACATTACTGATAAGCAGGAAATAATAATTTATAAAATATTTATCACAAATTAATATTCAGCAAAAATGTACAACATAAATGAAAAATATATACAATATACATATACATAGTATTTATTTAAAAAGAATGGAAATGAACACTCTTTAAGCGTTACGTTTTTGTACGTTTGAACTCATCACAACAGTCCTTGTACTTATACATAAAAATAACTTTTTTAAATTAATCAAAGCACACTAAATTACATCTTTCATTCTTTTCATTCCTCCTTCAAAATATCTATAGTGTATAAATATGACTGTATATCCACCTGTGCAAAATGGATCAAAATAGTGATGCATCTTTACCCAAAGAAATAGCTAGCTAATTCTATCCTGCTCACCTCGTTACAAGAACATTATTAACAAGTTACTGGTGCATTAACCTCCATGGAATTGATATAACATTTGTGTTTTACAATGATAGAATTTTTACACATAATAATTAACATTTAAAACATAGTTAGCAATGTTTAATAAAAAGTTAATTATGTCTACACATACAACAGTTATGTATGAAAAAAACTCCTATTTATGAAGATACTTTGAATACCACCAAACAACTAAACACACAGAAACTTTCCCTGTATATTCTAACTTTTTGAAGATTATGGACTTGCTGAAACAGGGTTCTGTTATAACTTGATCTTTTGGCACATCATCTGTGTTTGTGATATATACACACTTTCTAATATTTTGTAAGAAATATTGCAGTAAGAACCCTGCTATTAGATAGAACAAATTACAAGTTATGATTTTTCATAAAATATTTAGTTACAAAATGGTAGCTGCTGGTTTTCTTAAACAATATCCACCACTGCTGCTAATTTATAGTCTACACTCCACTTCTGACACAACCTACTCGTAATGATAATCAATATTACCAGTCTGTCTTTCAGCAGTTAAATGTTAAATACTTTAATACATTTTACTCCATCTTTAAATCTAATGTTTGTCTTAGAATCCATTCTTCTATTACTATTCAGCACTTTCTGTTCACAATAGTATTTTAAATAGTTGATACTTTGATAAAAGTTTTAACTTTTTTCCATTGTATATTTTTTTTACAAAAAAGTTTCAAAGATACAAAGATTAAACTTTTTTTAATTGATGTAGTGCAAGAAGTATTAACTAAAAATACATCAATTGGATGTTCATTATCCATGGAAACAGTCTTTATGATATTACCATACAGTAATGTTACTTTTGATGCTGATTAAACTTTCTACAATCAATTGTGATTGACAATTCTGTTCTTACTTTACTATAATCCTCACTTTATTAATTTAATTTTGTTGTGAAGCTCAATTTATGCATTCAGCATAAAACGAATGACATCTATGGTTCACAAAACTAACAATAAATACATGCACAGTGCTTAGTTTCTGGTAGAATGCCATTCCAGCACAAACTTTGTAATGCTACACCTTGTATAATGTATTATTTTAATATCTGCAGAAACATTGGTATATTTCTTAAGACATTCAACCTAAATTAGATGCAATGTATACAATCAGTCTCTCCCATTTTATTTTATTTCTTTATGTGTATAAGTTTTAAAGTTCAAATAATGGAGGGTTCAGTTTATTAGGGGGGAAATAGAGATTCTATTAAAGCACAATTTTCTTACTTATGTGACATTCCCACTATTATATACAGAGTGTGGCAAAACTGATTAGATGATTTAAAATTGGCTTGAATGGTTAGCTTGTACAGTAATCCAAAGCCTTCAGTCACTATGGAGCATTGATGTAGTGAGCATTATGTACTTACTATCGAGTGTTTTTTTTTTTTTAAATGGTGATTCAGCTGCTGTAATGCTACATGAGTTTAGGAATTGTTTTAATATACGAAGAAATGGAAGAGTCCCAAACGCTAAATGATTTTAAACTGGGTGGGAAACTTTCAACTGAATGCTACTGCATGCCTAAGAATTCTGGCTATCCACCAACAGTTCACACCCCAAATAATGTAGAGAGAGTGAGAGCAGTCCTACAGCAGTCCTGTTAGACAACATGCTGTAGCACTATGCATGTCAGAATGGAGTGTTAAGTGGATGTTACACATGGATTTGCATTTTCATTGATTTAAAATGTAAGTGGTTCAAGAGTTACTGCCTTGATATTTAAATCAGCAAATGGAATTTTGTACAAAGCTCTAAGAAATGAGTGAAGTACAAACACTGTTATTATCCAGTCTAATTATGTCAGATAAGGCCCATTTCCATCTTAGTGGATACGTCAATAAGCAGAATTTCAGATATCGGGCACAGGAAAACCCCTGGTTTATTGCATCTATCTCCTTTGCACAACGAGAAGGTGACGGTTTGGTGTGAAGTGAGTTCAATTGGAATTTTTGGACCGTACTTTTTTCAAGACAAAGTATAAGTATATGTATGGATAAATATTTATTTATCTTCTGACCCTGATAAATCGTCAAATTCTGGATTTAATACAACAAACTCTCCTGTGGTTGAATATTGACTTGAAATTTAATTGAATAAACCAATAATCATTGATATTTTCATCATCGTAGCCTTTGGAATATTTTTATTTTTTGTTAAATCAAATAAAAATTCTAAATTAACAATCTTGAACAGTTTTACTTTAGTTAACAAAAATGTAAGTAAAACGTACTTCTTCCTATCATTAAAGTTAAGTGTAATTTATTATTCTATAAAATAACATCTTATTCAAACAAAAAGAAATAAACAAAATAAGTTATTTGATTTCCAGAAAAAGCTGATTTAAAAAATCACAACAGCTGTTTTGATTCAAAGTACCTCCTCAGGTGTTACGAACAGAATACTAAAGCTAAAGGTACATTACAATAAAAACGGTAAATACAAAAACCAAAAGAGATAAAGTATATAAAGAAAAGGGCAACAATAGGGAGTGAACACATGTATCAGTAGAGCTTGTGACGTTATGTGCTAACATCTCATATTGTTTTCCAAAAAATTATATCTGCACGTAATTATCTTTATTTCATTTTTCGACTTACAAACAATACATTTATGTTTTTGTGTGTTCAATTCTTTCCACTTGAGTTGATTACATGTATAAAAATGCTTAATGACTCAATCTTGTAAAAAATAACAATTCCTTAACCAATGACTAATGCTCTGATTGGTATTATGTACAAGCCTATAAAAGTTTATAAATGCAGTTAAAAATGATGTCTTTTGACACGATTATATTTAGATCTGTCATTCATAGAACACAATGTGTATATATAGAAATAAACTTTAGTCCAGTTTATATTGTGTTCAGTGAAGGTATTTAGATAAAATAGGTGTATTAATTGATGACATGTAATTGGCATTCAAAAATGCAAAGAAAGAACTGCTGCAGCTTGTGAGATACGAAGAACACAGGTTCAAAAACTCAGATGAGAAAAAAAAGAAATGATTCTTCAATCAACATACCAATTGTGTTCTTTCAACAAGCCGAAAAAGTATAAATGACGTTTAAAATCTGTCAGTGGACTGGACAGTTTTGATTTAGATGTAGTTAAAAGAACAGTTAATGAATTTAATTCAAAGAAGAATGAATTACCTACAAAAAATAAGGCAAGAACTTCAGTAATTTATTGATTTTAAAGGCAGTGAATTAACTTCAGTTGTTATTTTGAAAGAGTTAGATTTCAAATGGCGTAAAACTGAAAACTTTTAATTGAGAAATTCGGTATCAGGTGGTTGAGAATTGAATATTTGCAGGCAGTGACTAAGTACAGACAAAGCAATGATTTGTACATTTTAAGCTCACATGGTTCGACAAAGTTGTGGTCTGATGGTATTGTTGAGGGACTTCATGTGCCAATTAATAAAGGTGACCCATTTAATAGTAATTCATGCTGGAGGAGAAATTGGTTTTATTCCGAACGCATTACTAACTTGGAAAGCCAGTTCGAAAAGTGGCGACTATCATGACAACATGAATACAGACAATTTCATGAAACGGGCACATGAAAAATTGATTCCAAACCTTTCACCAATGTCAGTAGTAGTTGTTAACTGTATTATAATACAGATAATGATAAAGTGCCAAATTCTAACTCCAGAAGAAAAAATATGACCAATTGGCTGGAGAAAACCCATATTCCGTATAGTTCAAAAATGTTGAATCCACAGTTACATAAATTAGTAAAGTTACATAAAACTAAAGTTCAAAAATATCACTTGGATGAACTTTTGAAAAAAAAATGGGTATCATGTTCCTAGACTCCCACCATACAATCCTTCTTTGAATCCGATCAAGATGGTATAGTCAGCCATAAAAAGACAAGTGGTGAGTCATAACACAACATTTTCTTTCACAGATGTTGAACAATTAACTACAGAGAAAATTAATTCCATAAATGAAGATGACTGGAAACCCTACTGTGAAAAAGTAAAAAATATTGAAAAAGAATATGAAAAACTGGAACACTGATAGATGAAATGACAGAACATTATATTATACATGCAGACTCTGGTAGTGAAAATGAAAGTGAAAGTGATTTGTTTAACAAGAAGTTTGAATTAGATGCATGAAAAAATTCAAGTAAGCTTTTGTTTATTATTAAAAATTAATAATTTAGTACAAATAAAGGTTATAAAAGAATCAATTATGTATTGTTTATAATTAGTAAATGTAAATATGATAATTATTACCACGTACAATATGATAATAAGTAATACTTCAATATGATATACAGAGTTTATGTTTCAGGCCAAGTAGTAATGTGCAGTCTGCTCATGACGTCACAAGCTCATGCATTGGCTGGCCCTAGAATGTAATAATAAATATTATTCCCCTTTTTACAAAAGGATAAGAAGCCCATCTCACATCAATAATTTCAACAACGGCAAACTATTCAAGTCTGATAATTTAAAAGTAAACTTGAACTTTTAAGTTTTTTAATTTTCAACAAAAAGGTTCAGTTTCAAACCTTTGTTCTCAACATGAAATATTTTGTAATTACTATTAAAAACAAGATTTTCATCAATTAAATGACAGGTATAATTAGAGACCCTCTTACTAGTGGAAAAACAAAATTTGAGGTCCTTTATTAATTTTTTAAAAGAAGACCAGTCTGTCAAAAATAAACTTTATCACAAGTACCACACTCAATTTTGTAAACACCTAGTTTTGAAGTTTTGTTATTCTTAATAAATTTACCAAGATAAATATCAGATTTGAAAGCAATATAAAGATTTATGTTTCTGAAAAATTTACTAATTTTCTCACTGGGAAAACATATGAATATATGTAAAATGCGAGTGTGTGAATAGTTCACCATTGTTGAACTTATGGATGCGAGATGGGCTTCTTACCTTTTTGTAAGTACTGCCCCCTTTAATGAATTGACCAATAGTATTTACTATTTATATATTACTGATATATGAATAGAGTCCCTATTGTTGCTTTTTATCTCTTTTGGTTTTTGTATTTACCCTTGTCACTGTAATATATCTTTAGCTTTGGTATTCTGTTTGTAATACCTGAGAAAAATACTGTGTACTGAAACAGCTGTTGTAATTTTTTAAATACATTTTTGTAGAAATCAAATAACATTCTTTATTTTCTTTTTTGATGGATTTTTATCAAGTAAGTATATATTAATAGCATTTTTTTTTTTTTAATTCAGTTCGATGAACTGTTCCTAGCTACTAGTCTCAAACACTTTTTTATTCTATTTTTAAAGAAAATGACAGATGATGCTTACTTTGATTTTTTTTTCCATAAACTTGAAATTTATTCAAATTATATTAAATAATACACAGAAATTTTTAAATTTCATTTTTGTGGATTTTCATTATTTTTAACTACCAAAATCAATTCAGGATTCATTGTAACATTCAATTACCTTTACTTATCATAATCATTATGGATAACATTTATTTAGAGCTTTAGAAATTTTTACAATTATCATATTATTGCATAAACTTTATATATACATAATTTTGAATATATGGAAGATTTTTATTATCAAAGTTTATTTTTTACAACTGAAGGGTAATAAATTTATTAAAACATGTAGAATAAAAATCATGTGTACATATGTAACACTAATTCCATACCTGCATCTTAGTCTTCTAAATAACATAAAGTACATGGCAATTTAATTTTTTTAAACTCTGGGCACCACAAATGCACTCATAAATTTATAGTAATGGAATGTTTGAATTTATATAATAGTAGATCGCAAGAATGTGGTCCACGGCCACAGGTGGCTGGCTACATTACAATATTATGAAAATTGCACATTCATTTCAATGTCAACACTGATAGTAAAACTTATCTTTTTCATACCAAATGTTTAACTTCTTTTTGTGAATTAAGTTTTTAGTGATTTATTTTTGACAGTTTGTCTATCTATAGATATCCAAAAGCAAAAACCATTTTCACCCGATGCAGTTTTTATAATTTACAGCAATGTCCATTACTTACCATTCAAGGAAGTGATAATATTTTCTTTCATTAATAATTGATCATATTTAATTCATTAAGAAATATAGTAACAACAAATACTTAATGTTTGTAAAACATAGAAAACAGATTTTATGTGAAGCAATACAGAATGGCATAGTGCATAGAACATAGAATGGCATTCTGGCATTAGTGCACTGCTATTGGTAGCATCATTGCAAAACTTTCCCTGCTATAATAAACTCATCAAGGGTTAAAAAAGGGTCACACAAGGGTCTACCCATCCCTTATTTGATTTTCAAAAAAATTACATATTCAAGTCACCAAACAAAATAGAGTGATAATATATATTCACTCTTATACATAGTTATTAAGCAAAATGTCAGTCACATGCACAAAAAAAGCTCTATCCCGCTAATGTTAATATTGCATAATTTATGACCAGTTATTTCAGAGGCTAATAATGATAAGAGAATGAAACTTGGGGAGATTTTAATTTGACACTATTGATCCTCTGTCTGAAATAATAGGTGTTTTGAAAAACTTAAAAAAATTTTTATCAAGCCATCCAAATTTACAGAAAATTTGGCCCATTTTAGTTTTTAAATCAAGAACTACTACAAAGACGATGATAGAGGATCCACACAAGGAACTGAACAATTAGAAAAGCCTGTAAAAATTTCAGCCCTGTATCTCAAGTACTTTCTGAAAAAAACAAGTTTGTGCCAAAAAATAGGATTTTTTGGAAATAAACAAAAATGTAACCACTGCTTACATTAAATTATATTTGGATACGTAGAAGCCTCCAGCCTGGTAACTCTAATCCTCCTCTGGATTCTCTTAGTAGTATTCTTTTTGCAGTCCTGGCTTCCTTGGAAACATTCTTATTTATTTCTGTTTTCCTGATATGGTCCTGTCGAGTGAGCGTAATACATCTACACTATTTTGCCCAGTTTGAACCTCCAAATGTTTAAATATCTTTAACCTACCAATATTTCCATCATTGAAGGTCACCACAGCATTGTACACACCAAGTTATAGCGTATATCTTCCAACAAAAATATTTTTTGGAACCTGTGTCCGTAAAACATTGTTAAATGACTCATTCACATTTTGAGTATTAGTATAAGACTTCTTTAGTAATTATTCTTTAGTAATAAGCTAAATCTCTAAATACAGGTTTTATAGAATTTTTGTTAGTATACCACTGCAGGATATGTCCTGTAATGCTACCTTTATTCTTCCGTTTTTAAATACTTCTTTGCGTTTTTTATCATGTCGTAATTATTTGGAAATATAACAAAGAACTGTCTCGCACCAAAAAAAAAAAAAAACACCCTAAAAAGTTTCCAAAAAATTAACACTAATATACTTACAACTAAAAGAACATAACCGCGAAATCTTACCAGCAAACAATTCTACAAATTACAACTAGCCACAGCCTTCTAGGCGTTGCATAACCAGAGTAATTTTGAATTAATTGAAGCTATGGGAAAAATTCGTAATTTTTGCGCGCTGTGAAGTAATTTAAAATCTTTCTTTAATAATATTTCTATTTGTAATATAAGAAAAATTTTTATACAAAATTAAACAGCATCACCTGGTGGCAAAAAGTGAAAATGTTGGATTGAGATGTATTTTAACGTCTATTCTTGACTTAAATGTCAAGAATATAAAATTTAAAAAAAATACAAAAAACAAAAAAAAATACAAAATTTTTACTTTTTTAAAAGCTTTTATTTTTAGATTTAAAAAAAATACAAAAAAAAACCCAAAAATATATTTGATTACATATAAAAAATTATTTTTTAAAAAAGCTTTTATTTAACTAATATTAATAAAAAAAGGAAGCAAATTAGAAAAACCCTCTAAAAAGTAAAAAATAAGAATTAAATCAAATTGAGAATTTTAAACAAAAAAATAATTATATATTAACAAATAAAAATATACTGAAAAGTAAAAACTAAAAAACTGTGCCACGCTTTTATTTAACTAAATATTTTCATTACTTTTAATCTTAAAATTTAATAATTATTACATTTATTTATTGGTTATTTATTAGATATTTATATAATTTATTTTTTACTTTTCAGTGCATTTTTATATTTGTTAATATATTATATTTTTTTGTTTAAAATTCTCAATTTGATTTAATTCTTATTTTTTACTGGGTTTTTCCAATTTGTTTCCTTTTTTTATTAATGTTAATATATATATTTTTTTTTTTTTTTTGTTTAACCTCCGAGTCGACACTTAAGCATTACTTAAGAAGATGAGATGAATGATTTGTAGCGTGTGTGAAAATGCCATGCCTGAACGGGATTCGAACCCGGAACCTCTAATATTAATATTAGTTAAATAAAAGCTTTTTTAAAAAATAATTTTTTATAAGTAATCAAATATATTTTTGAACTTTTTTTTTGTTTTTTTTTTGTATTTGATTTTTATTTTTTACTTTTTAGTCTTAATGAATAATAAACTTTTTACATCCAAAAAAATTATTCTTAATAATATTTATATCTTAATATAATTGTTTGTTCAAGTTTGTTTGTTTTATTAAGACTAAAAAGTCAAAATATTTATTTTTACACATCGAAGTTACATATGTGTACCAAATTTCAATCATTTTCATACGCTAGTTCATGAGAAATGAAAATTTTCAACTAAACGCATGAATTTAGCGTAAAGTAGAGCGTGGGGGTGGGTCATATCAAATTCTGACACTGTAGTGCTGTATTGTCATCGAAGTTACATACATGTACCAAATTTCATTGATTTTCATACAATAGATCAAAAGATATAGCAGTTGCAAGATTTGATTATTCCTAAAGCAAATTAAATAAAAGCTTATAAAAATGTATTCAAAAGTTTGATCTGTGACAATATACATTCTTTTATATTATGGTATGCACAACAGCTAGGAAATTAAAAATTAACAAACCTTCAAAAATTATTTATTAACTATGAAATTTTTATAGCAATTTTTTGATCTGGAGAATCCTGCCATTATAAACCATTTGTGTCTTTCTTCCTTATATATATTTTTTTTCTTAATACCTTTTTAGGCTTCGTACATATAGGTTGATGCTATAGAAAATCATTTTATAGAATCGTCTATGATCTTATAATTTTTTTTTTCAACTTGTAATTAAATTGTTATCATTGATGGGTTTTGGGTTGAATTAAAATGTTTAATAAATTAAAACATCTTTATTTTTACTTTATTCTACTGCTATAATTATGAGGTATTTGAAGAAAAATTGAATGATTCTATCAAGTTAAAAGTATAATCAGGTTTAACTATTTTCTGTTTAACTTCATCTTTTTTTCTTTGAGCAAAAAGAATGGGATTTAATTTTCTTTAAGGTTCAAAGGTTTTAAGTTATAAAAATAATTAATGTATAAAATTTTTTATCATGATTCATTTTTTTAATTTTTAGTTTCAGAGTTAAAATGAGGTTTTCATTATTCAACCGTTTTTTTTTTGTCACAATTAGTTCAACATGTTTATGGTTGATTAATGTAGTTTCATATTCATTTTAAATTCTAAAACAGAAGAAATGTATAAATTTATAAACAGTTAAAAAGTAGTTTATACTTTGTAGTACTATTCTTAAATATTATTTAAGAGAATGAAAAATAATTAAAGTTTTGTCCTTAATTTAGGAAACAATTGACCTAAATACATCTGAATTTATTAAATTTTCAAACAATTTGAAGATAACTAATGAAGTGAATGGATTAAAAAATAATCATTTTATAAATAGAAATCATTATGGTAGATCACTTCTTGGATTTTTCCCTGATTCTGAATATAAAAGTAGTAGTGAGTATTCTGATTCTGAGGGATATTATTACGCATCTGAACCATTAAATAGTTTTGATTATTATTCATCTGAAGAAAAGGTGGAACCAGTATACCAACAAAATAAAAAGAAACGTACAAAAAAGAAAGGTAAAAGAAAGAAAAGAAAAAGATTTCACAGACATTATCATACAAAAAAAACAATATCAACAACTACTTCTACCACAACTCCTTCACCTACTGCTGTTCATTTTACAAAACTACCTTTTGATCCGTTAGAAGTATATGAAAATTTAAAAAAATTTAATTGGGCACAATTTTTAAGAACAATTGCATTTTCAAAAGGTGGTACATCTATAAGATCAGATGCATCTTTAAAAAGTCACACATTTGTTTATCAGAATCCAAAATTTATCAATATATTAGAAAAACAATGGACTTACCCTACAAAAGCATCATTTACACAGATACCTGATTTTAAGAATATATATACAACTATCAATCAAAAGTATTTGACTTCATATTACAAACAACAGCATTGTACCTCAGAAAAAAATCTTTTTGAAACTATTTCAGCAATGTATCAAAATGAAGATTTATATAAACACTGGGAAAATTTGAAAGAATTATTTAATAGAAGAAGAAAACCAATTCCAACTAATTTTCCAAAAATTGTAAACACATCTGTTTATAGTAATTATAAAAAAGCTACAATCCGTTTATGGAATTACCAACCAAAAGCATATGTTATTAGAACTCATCATCCATCGACTGTTAAACAAAGTAAAACTGAATCATTCATTACAAGTACTTCAACTGCTTCAGCTGACTCAGTAATAAGTGCAAAAATGAAATATACAACTGACTCCATTCCAGAGAATGTTCGTATGAGAGAAAAATGGGAAGCTTTTTATCAACAACTAAAAGAAAACAAAAATAAAAACAATCAGAATTAAAAAAAAATATATATATATATATAATTGATGCATTATTTTGTTACAAAAAATTATAATTAACAAGAAATTATGTTTCTTCAAAGAAACAAAAAGTGAAATGAACAGGATTTGTTTTACAGAATGTAAAAATTGATTTACGAATTTAAAAAAAAATAAAATAAATCCTGCAGAATATGAATATTTTTTATCTGTGTATTAAAATAATATCATAATTAAAGACAAAATAACTCAAAAAATTTCAAATGAAGGAAAAAATTAAATGAAGTGATACATATATTTAAAATTTGTATAAATTAAGAAAGAAATTAATTATAAACAGAACTGTTAAAAGAAATCATAAACAGAACAATAAATTCCTTTAAATCTGTGAGTAAATTTGCTTAGAGTTCTTTCTACACAAACTTTTATTAAAGTACAACCAGCAAATTTCAAAACGATATTTTATTAACCAAACTTTTCAAAAGGTGGTTATAAAAATTAATTGAAGCATAGATCGCTTCTCATTTCAAACAAGAGAGAAAAAATGGAACTGATATAATACAAGTAAAAATTAAACTATGCCCCAAAATTTTACATGGAGGAAACTGATTCATAAATAAAACAGTAATATTTTTATAAGATCTTGTTCATTATTAATCTAATCTTTTGTTATTACAAAATAAAACATTTTTCATAAAGATTAATTTTCTTTCAAGAAGTAATTTTTTTAGTTTTCAATTCATTTAAAGAATTTGACAACGCATAAGTCAACCATTTTTTTTTAGATTTAGATTTTAAAAGCATTAAGAACCCTGGCTTTTTCTATTTTAAACATTTAAGCCATTAATTAAGATTTTTGTCCATCTCCCAGATAGGAGACTGATAAAATCAGTTGGTCCTAATAACAGCAACCCATGGAACCAGTGACATTGCTTAGCCCAATTTTCTTAATTATCTATTAAAGAAGAAATAAAGTCTAATAAAAGGAAAAGGGACAATAAACCAACCAAAAAAATGCCTTTGTTAACCACAGTAGTTTACTGTTTTGCTCAGGGCTATCACTTAAGTTACTATTTAGTAACACTGCTTTTTTTTTAGTTATTTTGGGTGAAAAACATGTTATATCCATATTTAGTGAAACCATTAAAATTATGTATTTTTAAAAATAATTGTTAAACATTTTTCAATAAAAATAATTTGTTTTTACTTAAATTATGATAATCGGTCCGATAGTAATTACAAACTTTTATTCTTCATTTCATGGATAAGAACATTTGAAATACACATATGTTGCATTAAAATTATTCTATACAATTTTTTTAATAGATTGGGCTTGTGGTGGTCAATTGAATCGAATGGTTTCATTCCTCTCACAATTCGGCAGTTGTCTGAGAAAAGCTATATATTTTTTTTTGAGCAAAAACTGCATTCATGTTATCATTGCCCGGGTCAAAAGGTAACAAAAAAGTCCCTTCTTGGATATTAAAATATTAATAAGATAAGGTAAAACTAAGATGAAAACTAAGATAGTATTAAGATTAAAACTAAAATAATAAAAGAAACGTAACCATCAGGATAAAATATGTATCACAAATAACAAAATAAAATTTATGGTTGATTATCATTAAATCTTATTAAGAATATTGACTCTTTTTAGAAGTAACAATACCCAGTCTAGTATATTCTTATTTCCTAAAACGTGACAAATGTCTCTTGGTAATTTGAATTTGTGATGTAAGTTCGCATAACATATGCAGTCCACAAGGATGTGGCACACAGGCAAGCAGCAGTCACATCATACACACAGTGGTGAATTTTTAGAATCACTGCTGATTACTTGGCATCGAACTTTCCCATTTCTTTTAAAAACCTGTCTTGCATTAAATTTCATATATATCTGTTATAATAATTCTTTTAACCAATGAATATTATGTTATTTATCCTGTAACTAGTAGCTAATTCAAACATTCTTATTTCTGAAGGATAATAATGAAGATATTACTGTTGATAAAAATAAAGATAGTTCTGAAAATGGTATAATATACTGGAAAAATAGAGAACTACTTGAAAATAAAGAAACAAAAAGTTTAATCAGTAAAGATATTTATAATAAAATTCATATTGTACAAACATATAAACCAACAATTATATCAACAACTTTAAAAATTTTATCTGATAATGAATTATTTCAAGATTATTTTAATGAAGTCTACGTTACTGATAATCAAGTACATGAACTAGACAAATTAATTAAAAAGGCTTATAAAAGTCTTGAAAAATTTTCTAAAAAAAATGAAACACAATCAAATTCTGATAGTTTAGATACACAAGAACTTTACGCCTTATTTGATTTTTATTCAACTACTAAACATCCAGTTACTCAACAGCAACAACGAAAACGATCATCTAAAAGAAGAAAAGAACGTGATAAATATTTTTTTAAAACACCAAAATGGAAATGGGGTGGTGTTAGTGATCCATTACGTCATAAAGATTGATTTTAGAAAAATATTTTAAACAGAGTGAATAAAATGTTTATTCATTATCGATTGTCAGAAGAATTTTTGAAGTTTAATTTTAATTAATTCCTGTGTATATAAACCAAATACGAGCAAAAAAATATTGAAATGTAAATTAATACAAGTGAACCATAAAATGTTTAGAATAATAGCAGTTGCTTACTAATTCAATTAAAACAAAATTATGATGATAACAATAATTAGATTAAATTATACATAAATTAGTATAAAAGTACAAAAAACACAATGAAACAATAAAAAAATAAAAAAAATGAAATTTGTACATGAAAAAATGAAATATTTGCCCATTTACTACATTTTGTATGATTTCAAAAAACTAAGTTTTCAGTTTGATTTGTATGTATTTTTAAGTAAATTTAAACATAACTCTTTCACCAAATCGACTGATTCTAATGATTGTTTTTTTTTACATTTTGTAAAGTAAGTTCGTGTTAAAAATTTGTGTGTACAACTTAGGAGAAAGAATTTTTTAAGCAAAAAATGACATTTTTTGATATCTTTCATTATCTGTAGTCATTTTTGAATTGTCAAATATAATAATAATAATAATAATCTTGTCATTCTAATACTAAGCATTTTCATGTGAATATTTATAAAGATTAACTACAAAATTAGTGTAAAAAAATAATAAAGTAGACACTACAAAAATAATATGTAATAAAAATATAATAACCAACATTTCAGGGAGCCTTTCCTCATATTAAATAGCATGTCAATTTTCTTCATCTGTTTTCTTATTTTTATCAAGCTATACAGATTTCCCACAAAACAGCAAATATATTTAGTCAAACAAACAGTATATAGTAGTTTTTAATTTTAAATTCTGCAAAACAAAATTTAATGAACTGAAAAAGTCAGCTTTATTTTATTTTTTAAAGTTATTATTTCACTGATTTTTTTTAAGTAACTTATTATTTATTTTGTCATCAATCCCTTGATTTGTTTTGTAGAGTTTGTATAATTCATTATACATTATAAAAGGATAAACTCAATTTAATTTCGGCAAATTTACAAAATTATCCAATTGATTTCTACGCAATTTGGTTACAACTTGAACATCAATACAGCATTTGGAAAAATGTGTATTGTTTGACTCCCCAAAACATTACCAGTATGCAAATGAAATAGTTATCAAATATACAGAAGTAATGATTTTAGTCATTTTTCAGTAACTCTTATTTTCACAATACACTGTTTAAAACTAGATCTTTGCGATTGATATTTTCTATTTAACTTTTCCTGAAAAATGAATGTTATAACAAGCGATATGGATCTTTATATCACAAAGATATGACCTGTATCCCATATTGGATCAATATATTTAAAATATTTAAATAATTAGCATTCTTATGACATGAATAATTTAGCATTGTTTTACTGATATACTTTCTACTGTATCTTGAGTTCAGTTTAAAAAAATTATAAAACCATATTTTTTTTTTATAAAAGTAATGCAAAAATTAAGAGAAAGACATTTACTTCCAGGATTGTAGTTTAGTTTCCATGTAATTTTAAACATTTGATGATTTTCAATATTCTTAAAAAGTATTGTAGTAACAAAAGCTTTTCATATTTTTCAATATATTTGTAAATAATATATTTATTTATATAATAATATATTCATTCTCAAAGGTGGAAGAAGATTTTTTAATTGAAATTTCCCATTATAAAAAAAGAAAAATAAATGAATTTAAATGGAGAAAACGACAAGTACATCAAGTGAAAAATCATGATATTTCAGAAGCAAATTCTTATAAAAAGGAAGTAAAAAATAAAAAAAATGTAACTATTTTAAAAGAAAAGAAGAACGTTGCTTTTAATGTAACAACAGATTATTTAAAGGATAGTATATTTAGCGATGAAAGCATTCCATTCATAATGCCGAGCGAAGATGTTGAAAAACTTTTCCCGTATCTTGACAATCAAATTGATAATTTAAAATCTGAAAGTTCACCCTCTGAATCAGAATTTTTCCCTTGATTTTTATTCTCTTCCACTCTGGTTAATTTATTTAAAGGAGAATATTTATGATAAAAATCTTTTATCAAGAATTTTATACAAATAAAATATGCACATAAAATATAAATACTGAAAATAGATGAAAAAAGTTTTATTAAAAATTACAGGATAACAAGAATATTTTAACAATTTATTATAAAAATATAAAATTTTTATATATCATAAAAATTATTTTGTATTTTATTTTTAATTCTGAATAAGATAGATTTTATCAAATTACAAAAAAAGGATTTTGCTAATGGATAAAAAATGTACTAGAGCAAATTTTAACTTGGAAAATAATAAACCATATTCTCTTGACTAATAAGTAAATGAAAAAGAAAAAAAACATTTGTATTAGGCCAGACCACCTTTATGATGGTAATATTAAAAACATATATGAAAGTCCTGTCAACTTTCAGAGTTGTGTGTGAACTCCACACACAAGGTAACCACAAGAAAAAAGAATATTGTCCAACTGTATACTACAATCATATGCTATTCATTGTTTTACCAATCCTAAATTTAATTTTATTTAAATGAAGATGGTATGAGTTTTTCTTAGCTTTCTGGCGAAACAAAATTTTTATTTATGACTTTTATTGTAATCAACAATGCTAAAACAATAAAAATTATAAAATAATACCAAATGTTTTTAATATAAATTAACTTATTAATAATTCAGTTGATAGAGATTAACAATTAATTTCCTTTTTTCTTCATTCTGTAACCATTTTTAAATCATATTGCACATTTAAATCATATGAATTCTTATTATTCTTAATACTAATATTAAAGTTAGTACACTTTTGAAAATTAGTAAAATATTAATTTTTAGATAATATAACAAAATTTTTTTTGGCGTTATATTTTTATTCAGAGTAAATTAAATTAAAAAATATTTTTTGATTTATGCCTGAGCCACACTATTATTTTATTTTTTGTTGCATACATTTTCTTTTAATTATATATATATTTTGTTCTTCGACTTGAATTTTTTTTTTTGATCTTGAAACAATTATTTTGCATAATCTATTGTTTCATTATTCCCATGTTTTTCTCTGTGAAATGTGTTAACACTTCTCAAAAATGTAATGTAAAGTACATTTATATTTTAAATGCTGATATTCTTATAAAAAAGGTACATATTTTTACATTTTCTTGAACTTTCTGTTTTATTAAGTTCCTTTTAATGAATTAAATTTTGTTCACAATGGATTGTCGGTGATATTAAAAACGATAACTAAGAACTTTGTTAATTATAATAAGGTTTCAAGATATACATTATGGAGATTTATAGATTAGGTAGGGAACCAGTGCTCGTAACATTAAATTGGCTTGATTTATCTGTCGTACTGATCCACTGAACTTTGTTAAAAGTGGGACACTCTTAAGAAGCTTTCATATAAAAACGACATGCTGCATGTTACATAGCATTTTGTTAAAATACTGCTTAAGGCTTGTTGCAAACCACAATAAGTTTGAAGGGAGAGTGATTGACGCAGTGGCGTAGCATAGATATCCTGCAATCTGAACTAAAAATTTGAACCGTTCCTTTTCATATTTTTATCGCACCTACAATTCGGACAGATTAAAATGAGCACGGAACTTTTCATTATTTAATCTGTGACGGAACCAGGGAATCCTCTTCCTTTACGCAAGTGTAGTCATGTCGCTCGCTCTAGGGACTGGCAACATTGTCTGTACTAACCGTTGCTTTATGGTAATTCACCGAGTTTTATTTTGTGCTCGGATTGTTCATGAACAATCCGAGCACAAAATAATACTATCTACGAATATTCAGCGAGAATTAATTCTTTCATATAAAGAATATAGTTCAATATTGTCAAATAACACCTGGAACATCAATCGTTCAAATCGCATTGACTTAATCATCAAGCTTTTCTTTACTATGTGTTGTGATATGCGATTGTTAAATTATCGAACTTTGTCGAAAAATTGTATAAACTATAAATCGATGGTCTACATATTCGACTCTTGGTATACACACAACCATGTAAGTATTACAATTTTTATTTCTGTTTACCTGATAGTTAGAAGTATTTACTTTATACTATACGGTCAATTTTATAAATAATAACCAAAATCTTTGTACCTATACTAACTAGATTAGGGTTTAGTGATAATTCATAATATATTATATCTGAATAGTGAATATTATCATCTGACTTTTATTCACAATTACACATCCATTTTTTTGTAAATATATTATCAGTTTGAAAATTTGATCAGTTACATAATTACGTTATTTAAACCTATAAATTTATTAATAGTTACGTAATTTACATATCCGTAATTATGGAAACCTTAGTTGTAGTGTAATTATTCTTTTAATTATAATTAATTATTCTTTTGTTTGCAGCTTTTGACTATCTACTACGTTGTCCAAGCTTTAATTAATTAAAGTAAAGAAATCAAAAGAGGTAAATTTTATTAAGTACTATTTTGTTTAAATATATTACTAATTTTGACATTTTTACGATACGAAACCTTTGATACTTAGCAAATTATAATTATCAATATTATACTGTTTTGGTTTAGCATAAAAAATGAAAAGCGTAAAAGAAAGCGCGGCTGTTTACCGTAATAAAAGAAGAGCAAGGAATAAATATTAGAAAAAATGAGGGAGCTATACTTAAATATGTAAAAGGTACTGTTCCTGAGACGTCAGATTCCACGTTGGGCTTAAATTCATCAGAGGCTACTGCTGCTTCAAACTCAAAACAAGCTGAAAAAATACAAGAACTTTATACTATTGATCTGGTACCTGTTGCGAATGTTGACATAGTTCCTGAAGATCATATTCCAACAATATCTACTCAGTCAGAGTCTGCATCTGCATGTATAGACATCGATCTTGATAGCTTATAGACAGAGACTGATTTAGCATCGGTATTGTCTGCTGCCCAATACCGAAACTTAGACAATATCGGAAAATTGTCTGAGAATATAGATGAAAAAATTCGATTGTTGCTCATTCAGCAAGACCAAGAAGTTGTTCAGCATATCAATACTAACTTCGCCGAAGCGTCAACAGTAACACGTTCAGAGTCGTGCTCTTTAACACCAAAAGGAGAGTCAAGGCGGCTTACCCGGGAATGGTTTTACCGCACATTTACTAATGGCGAAAAACTTTACGTACTTGGATTGCTTATTCTTCTTCCAACGCATCATTATTTTGCTTTTGCTGTAGTTTTTTTGAGAACATAAATACACCGAATGAATCGAAGTTTTGTTCATCTGATGGATTTAATATTTGGTGGAAACTGAATCCTAAGATTTGCACTCAGGAATCAAGTCCACTACACAACCAAAATTATTGCAAATGGAAGGAGTTAGAGACCACACAGACTATTGACAAGAAAGAGCCAAACCTTGTGGCAAAGGAAACATAAGAATGGCAAGAAATTCGTATCAGAATGTTTGGTATAAGAATCCTTGCGAAACAAAATTTTGCCTTAAGTGGTCACAGAGAAAACGATACCAGCGCTAATAGAGGCATCTTTTTATAATTGGTGCATTTAATCGCAAAGCACGATACTGTACTTCGTTAACATCTTGTAAGATCTAAAAAGAGTAGCAAAATTTTAATCACTTATATGTCACCAGAAATTCAAAATTAATTTATTGCAATTTTGAGAGATAACGTTCGCCAACATATCATCAAGTAAAAACGGCCAAATATTATTCGAGTATATTCGACAGCACTCCAGATGTTTCTCACAAAGATCAAACAAGTCAGGTATTAAGATACATAGCAATTGAAAAACAGGAAGTACAAGTAGTGGAATCTTTTTATAGATTTCATTGAAACAAAAAATAAAACTGCTGAAGGAATTTCAAATAGATTTTAAGCAAGCTTGAAGTTGATGGTCTTGATATGATGAATTGTAGAGGCCAAGCATATGGTAATGCTGCTGTTATGGCTGGAAGGTTTTCAGGAGTTCAGCAAATAATAAAAAAAAATAAATCCCGAAGTTGAATTCGTACCTTACTCAAATCATTCGTTATACCTGGTTTGTTTACATGCTGTTTCAGTTGAGATGAGTTCAGTAACATTTTTCAGTACTTTAGAACGTTGCTATTAATTTTTTCCATGCCCACACTTTGTTGGGAAGTTCTGATAACAGTTACAGGCAAAAGTTTAAAAAGGGTTCAAGAGGTGGAGCTCAAGAGGCGATGCCGTAAATATGACACGGCATCATTACTAAGACATTTTGGTCACTCTGGAAAAACAGAGACGGATGAAAGCTTAAACACAAGAACAGATACAGGAACTTTGCTATTTATGATGCAGTCATTTTTCTTTCTTTATTTCTAGGGCCTCTTGCAATCTGTGCTGAATGAAGTGAACGATGCACAAAAATATTTACAAACAAAGGGACTCGACATAAAACTGTGCACTCGGAAAGTAAGTGCTTTGCAGACGGTACTGATAGAGAAACGAGAGTTGACAGATGGCGCTATAAGTTATGCAAAAATTAAGTGTGAAGACCTTGGCATTTCCATGGAATCTCAGAGGCGCAAAACGAGAAGGCACATTTTTGACGATGAAAGTAGAAATGCCAACTTGTCCCATGAAAATGAGTTGAGACGGAAGGTGTTTTCTTCGTTAGATAGAATAATTGTAGAAATTCGTGATAAGTTTAAACAGCTACGGAATTTGGCCTAAAGGTTTACCTATCTAACGCCGGCTATACTATATTCGGACGACACTGACTACGCATCTGTCGAAATTGACGAACAGGACTTCAAGCTCGAACGAGTTTGACTACAAGCTTTCATAGCTGCCAAAGAACAAAAATAAATTAAGTGGATTCACTTGGATTATTACAATTTATTATGAAATCCAAGCTGGAAGATGCTCATTTACCATACCATAATTACCATAAGCAATACCACCTCAGAGAAGCTTTTCAAAATTGAAGTTGATAAAAATTATTTAAGATTAACAATAAGTATTTTAATGCTAACCAATCTGGCTATCTTGTCTATTGAGCAAGAAGTATGTGATCCTATAGACATTAATAGTGCAATAAAAGACTTTGTTCTCAGAAAAATTAGCCGAATAAAGTTTTAGTTAGACAGAAGTTTAATTTTAATTCTATTAATTTTTCAATAAAAATATATACCATAGTACAGGATGTCCCATATAAAACGCAACCCAACCTTATATTGGTAGGTATTGAAGTAATAAAAAGGCATGTGTAAATGTAAATGTAATTTTTATTATTACCATCCATTACCTTACATTTAGAGTAAATGTTGGAAGTGGCCGCCATCTTCTTGAATACAAGCTTCAATTCTTTTTACAGCGTTTCTTACAACTTTTTTCAAAGTTTGTGGCTGGATATTTAATACAGTCTGTTCAATATTGACTTTCAATTGTTCAAGTGTTCGTGGTTTGTTGCTGTAGGCTTTTTCTTTGAGGTAACCCAGTAGAAAAAAATCCGCCGCAGTCAAATCTGGAGATCTTGGTGGCCACAAGCCTCGACCGATAACACGATTACCAAAGAATTCCTCGACGAAATCAGAAGTTGAAACTGCGTAGTGCGATGTCGTACCGTCATGTTGTAGCCAGCAGTGTCTGTCTTCCTCTTCCAAGAGTGCGATGAACTGAAATAAAATATCCTGATATCGTTCTGCATTAATGGTGTACTCGAAAAAAATAGCACGATTATTTTCTTCCGCGATATCGCGCACCACACGCCCGACTTCTGCAGGTGTAATTGTTTTTCGTGATAAACATGGGGATTTTCAGCACTCCAAATTCTACTGTTTTGGCTGTTTACGTAGCCATCCAAATGAAGCCGTGCTTCATCTGTGAAAAATAACGAATCCATAACATTAATTCCCTCACGCAGAAATCGACGGAACCGTTGACAATATTGTAGCCGTTTTTCTTTGTCGGGCTCAAGAAGTCGATGAACCGTTTGAATGCGATAAGGTCGTAATTGTAATTGTTTGGTCGCCCGATGAACAGTTGATTTAGACAAATTAATTTCAGCAGACAAACGTCTGATCGATTTATTTGGCGAGGCGAGTAATCGGTCTTTGATTTCAGTAACTGTATCTGTATTCAACACTGACGCAGATCTTTTGTGTTCCTTGTTATTAACAGAACCGGTCTCTCTAAATTTTGCGACTAACGTTAATACTGATGTTTTGTTAGGAGCTGGTTTATCTGGGTACTTATGGCGAAACAAATCTTGCACTGCAACCACTGATTTCGTACTGAAGTACGACTCAACAACGAAAACATGTTCATCTAGCGAAAACACCATCTTGTCTCTAGCAATACACTGAACGTTATGATTGCATTGTTGTTACTATCGGTAGTGTTCTACTGCGTCGCCGCGATGTTCAGATGTTGGACGAGTCCATTTCAGTAACGAGTAGGGGAATAAGCTTAACTTTTGAAATTTCATGGATGAGTGATTGATGGGTTGCTTTTAATATGGGACACTGTATCATTCTAGTTCTAATTGGAAGTTGATTTGTGTTTTATATTCTATCACTGTTATTCGTTATGTGTTCTTAATTTTATGTAAAGATAACTTAATTTTGTCGACTCATATCATAAATGTTGAATGTAAATCAATAAGTGGCATACGTGTAAGAACTTTAGTAACAAATGTGTTTTATTATATTATAAAGCATACATATATGACTTCTTTATTTGTACTCTGTACAATACACAATAACAAATTTATTCTTGCTGAAAAATTCTTTAAAATTTCTGTAAATTTTTGGAGCCTTTTGAATTTAAATATCTAAATAAGAATTTTGCCTACGTCCCCGGCCTCCGGCTGAAACCCACGCTACACCACTGGATTGACAGAGGAGAGAAAGGAAACAACAAAGGAAAAGTGTCGCGGGATATGTGTACTATATACTACATACAAACATTGATCTTAACTGCTACTTAACTAATCAAATCGTAATGTTTCAATTCCTGATAATTCTTTATCGCTTATACAGTCGCCGCTAATATTTAAATCACAATCATCACTTAAATCACTATTCGCCATTTACATTAACAACATTTTTAATGACATTATTAATTAAAGGTTCCCGAGCAGTGGCAGCTCGCGTTTAGGCAATGTGGAACAGCAGCATCACTCTAATTTTACTCGATATTATCGATATTTAATACAATGAGTCCGTTTTTCTTTTAATTTTTTTCTTTATAATTGTACAATATATAATCCTTATCCTTAATGTCAGTAGCAATTTCCCAGTTTATGAAAAAGCCACAAAAATGTTTGTATGGAACTGTGCGCTTCACAGTTCCAGCGGCGTGGTGTTTGGCTTTGTGCGCATGCACACATAGGAAGCTGAACGCGAGGTTGTGACGGAGAAAGAGCACTGTCGCTCCCGCAGTGCTAAGCCTAGCGTGCTGGTAAAAGATAGTATTTTTTTTTACTTTTTCGTATGTTGTGCTTAAAACCCGTATACCATATTCTTGAATGTGATAAATTGTTGAATTAGATTATTATCCTGCTTCCACCTATTCTATTTGATTCATTTTTTTCGGTTCTTTTATTTTACAGAAAAGAACACCCACCAATAATTTTAGTTACGAGCCGTCACTGTTCCCGAAACAAAGTAAGAAGATGTTTCTATTTTCTTGACATGGTCGCACCTTGATTTCCATTAATAATTCGTAATTGAATTTGCTCGTTCTTAAATTAATGCAATATTAACATTTTTTATTGCAACATACTATTTTAATAAAACTAACATAATTTTTTTCAATCTGATTTTGTTTCGGAATAAAAGGAGGCAATCTCAAAACACTGTGACCTTTCTCGGCTAAAACTGAATCGATTTTAAATAACTTAACACACGGCTTATGAGTTATATTAAAGGTACAGTTCTGGTTTCAACATTGTACTCGTAAATGACACGTAATTTTGTATAAGCCAATCGATCGTCTGCTTTTTACGTGTTCGAATTCTGAGCGCGGTTCAGACGCACGTTTTGGTACGAAGCTTTATCTACGACGATGACAGAAGATTAGAATAGAACTTAATTGCCGTTTTAGACAAACTCGTAATTAACAGAACTCATTTCGTCATGGTAAATTCCTGTTTTGGTACCAGATTTAAATATAAGAAGCAGGTTCTTGACAAAACCATTTTCAAAACCGGCATGATACATGCCGGTTTTGGTATGATTGGCTTGTAAATAGGATCGTCCATGTAAATTATAGGTCTGTTTTGGATGGTGTATTTAATAGCTCAAGTAACATAGCCACACTTCCCGATTTTCTAATCTTTCTACCATAGTTTTTCTGTTATCTGTAACTTTTTCCATTTGAACCCCATGTGTTTGATAGTGTGCCATAAAGTAAAACGGCTTCTTTGAAAATTGATTTTCTCTTTTACGACCGGTAGATCGATCGAAGAGTAACGCGTTCACGTTTATCAATGTGAAAATTATAAAGAGTTTCACGAATGACACTTTTATAACTTATTCACGGACGTTTTATTTTATTTGGTGTTAGGATTTTTATTAGTAGTGCTTAAGTCTTATCGGGATTAGTTTATGGCATCAATTAAAATTTGTTGAACATTACCGAGTGAAATTCCCGTAGCTTGGGCGACTATATTTTGAATTTGTTTAAGAAAGATCGGTCCACCTCAGGCCTCCTTTGGCATAATGTTAAAAACATTGAACATGGCTTCAATCGTCCGTCTCTCTCCTTCTGTTTAGCCTCCACAACCACCATACTTCAGCGGATGAAATATATAAATGTAAATAAAGTGTAATCTTGTACAGTCTCAGGTCAACCATTCCTGAGATGTGTAGTTAATTAAAACCAAACAACAATGGTATCCATGATCTAGTACTCAAATCTGTATAAAAACAAATGCCTTATCTAGGATTTAAACCTTAGAACTCTCAACTTCAAAACAACTGATTTGCAATGATGAGTTCACCAGTGGTGAACTCACATTTTCTTGTATATCCCACTACTTTCAACTTACATAATAATGAGGTGGAATTATAATACTATGTTAAACTTAATGTAATCTAAAGAAACACAATATGTTAAAAACAGAAAATGTAAAAATTAATAAATTGAAACGACGCTGATAATTTTTGTAAACAAAAAACAACACGATGTTTTCACAAAACTAATAATACTCTTACAGACATAGTAATAAACACTACGTTAACAAAGAAGCAACTGAACGAATCCATACTCTCCACTACTAAAAATGTATTGTCTCTATAGGAATGCTCCAAGAACAAAATTATTGTGGTTTGCAACATGCTTTACCTTAATTCTACTGTTATTTTTTAATAATAGTAAGCTATAAATTTTCACTTTATGTGAGAGAAGTGTTTTATACAAAAGTTGTATTACCATGTTTGATATGAATGACGATCTTACAATATGAATAGATTTGGGTTTACATTTATTATATACAGCATGAGGTGATATTTAAGCACATGTTGCATTGTACTATATTAACCATAAGATATATTTTGTCATTAAGAAGTTAATAGATTACGATTATCTTATTACTGAATATGTATCGGTGATTTAACACTATATCACCACCGATAATATGATGATGTACAGTACTTTTTTCTAATCTTTTTCTATGCTACAGCGCTGCTGAATTTACTAGTGTAAAAATAATTGCTGGAAAAGTATTGCGACTATTCATATTATTCAACCAGTATGATATTACACTCATAACCTCTTCCAAGATTTCCTTCTATTAACAACTATGTTTAGTGTCATCAAAATAGTAAAAGTAACCAAATTTGAGGTATAAATATACCTAAAAATGACAGTCATTCTCAGTAATAAGCAGCCCATGTCAGGCTAACTAGAAGAAAAGTATACTGAGATGGTTTTCCATTGCCCTCATCATTAACATAAATATATTGCTACACATCCAAGCAACAAACTCCATATAAGAAAGTAATATTAAACCATTCGCTCAGTTCACTACAGATAAACAGTGACTGTGTGGTAAACATCATTACTGCCTAAGGCAACAACTTTCATGGTTCCTTTTAAAACTTAGATTCATTGCATATGTAAGAAAAATTGAGAGATAATATAAAGAAAAGAATTAATTTACTTCTTTCTGTTATGAAAACTGCATTGTGCACACTGTCTCTATGTAAAAATAGATGTTAGCAATTACTACAGCAAAATAATATCATTATGGAACAAAAACTAGTCTACTAATATGAGATGCATATTAATTCCTTCTTCCAAGAAAAAAAACAACTATATTCTAAAAAAAAACCTTTATTTGATAAATGGATTTTCTATTCTTATTAATTACTCCAGTTATGTGTAAAATTAAATTTGTACCTTGACAACTCAAGAACTAATAAAAATTAAACAGTTAAGTAATAATCATTATTTAAGCCTTTGTTTTTTGAGTACCAATGATTTATTAAATTTGTGCATGATTGTTGTAAGAT
Source organism: Lycorma delicatula (assembly GCF_047948215.1). NCBI lineage: Eukaryota > Metazoa > Arthropoda > Insecta > Hemiptera > Fulgoridae > Lycorma > Lycorma delicatula. Next base: position 91,129,568 of record NC_134463.1, on the reverse strand, counting down.
AATTAAAATTTAATTATTAACAATCGGATAAATTATTTGTGGAACTTTATCACCTACTAATAATAATTTAGTGGTAATATGAAGGAAATTAATACTGCTGATATTTCCAACAAACTAACAAAGGACAGATATAATTGCATGAAAAATCACATAAGGTGTACATTTATAGCTTAATCATTATTATTTTTTTTTAATAATCATGAAATATTTCATTAAAAACAATATTAAAAAAACAGTATGTTAAAGAACATGTCAGAAAGCTCAACAGAGTAAGAAGCATAGAAAGTCAAAGTTTACTTTAAATAAACAGATGTTTTCTATTAAAAAATAAGGAAAATTATTTGATAAGTATAATTAGTTATAAGCATATATTTGATTAGAATCTTTTTTCTAATACACATTCTTAATAATTCTACAGAAATTCAGTTAATTCAATTCTTAAGGCAAGCAGTGTTTATTAACAGTTTGCTATGAAATAATATAATATTTAATACAATATATAAAAGCACTGATTTGATTATTTGTATCTTTGAAATTATTTAAAATACAATTAATAAATTTAACTATCTCTCAAAAGTGAATTTCATTTCCATTTAGTGATCAGTTTTAAAAGATCAGAAATTATTCTCATCTCAGTTTAATTACTTTGGTTATAACCTTTACAAATTTATAATTTTCTAATTTAGAACCACAAAATCCATTTGTCTAAGTTTATTTAACTTTTATAAAAAAAAATTAGTTCAGCATTATTTTACTAAACAAAGAGCATGTGCTCATCATAATCAAATACAAGTGCTTAAGGGGATGTGAACTTAGAAAAAAAATGAAAGAATCAGCATATTACTGGAAAAATTCTTTTTTACACTTCATTGAATGAATAAGTTAATGAATAATAAATAATGAATGAATAAATATGTTGAAAAATTGTCTTTTTCTTATTCTTCATCCCTATTTTCAGTCTGTGGGTTTGATCGAATGCTGGAATATGTAATCTAGTGAATCCTTGATGTAAAGGGTTGAACTCCCATTGGACCAACATAGGATTCTGTTGCCTGTTGGTGGCTGCAATACACCTAGAGGCAGATGTACTTATATTGACTATTAGTCTTCTAATATCCCCTTATATTTAAAACGAATATCAATCCGGTGCAACCTTTAAAATTTGATAATTTGTAGGCATTTTATTTATTATGGTACAAAGTACTTCAATCTTATATTTTCAAATATGCTACTATTAGGTATCTATTGAACCATCAGATAGTCAGGATGATGTGATTCAGTGTAAAGTGGTGAAGAACCACAGTTTCCAGTACTTTAATATGCTTTTTGTCCATTCCCTCATCATCCAATTTCCTTGATTCTTTCTGATGTAGATAGATGTTATGGTAATTTTTCAATCACTATTTTGACTACTGCAAGGAGGCTGAGTAGAAGAAATATGGTGGCTAGGTCTAAGCATTATATACTTTATTGAAATTATTTTTTTTAAGATTCATACTACTCCTCTGTACTTGTTAAATTATATTTTAAGTTCTGTTAAATAAACCACCTAGTACAGAATATTGAATAAGACATATCTTACCTTAATTTTATCATGATAGTACTTTCACAGGATCCTGCATTCTCTGTCATAACTAAATTATTTAATTAAACTGAATACAAATAAAGATATTAAAAATGTTAAAGATTAAAAATATTATAATAGCCAATCTCTGTAGTGGAGTGGTAACGTCTCGGCCTTTCATCCAGAGTCAAAGTTCGAATCCCAGTCAAGCAAGGCATTTTTCTCACACTACAAAATTCCAGTTCCATTTCCATATCCCATGCACATGCTTCATGCTTGTGTGGTGGTATTAGCATGAAAAAAAACACTACATGAAAACTGCATGTTATTATAATCAAAACACGCATTTTCATTATAATATAATAATATAATGAACATTACACCATGTGCGTGGTTTATTTTATTATTTTTAATACACAGTTTAATTAAATAATCCAGTCATGACTGAGGATGCAAGATCCCAGGAAAGTACTATCATCATAAAATTAAGGTCTTCTCTAAATACTATGTACTAGATGGTTATCGTAACAGAATTAAAAAATATACCCTTGGTATAAATATTTTATTACACAGCTTAAACTAATTTTTTCTTTGACTTCAGTCTTAATTATTTGTTAAATTCTAGATTTAAAGTCATAATTTGGTAGTTAAATTGAGTGTATAATATCAATAATTAATACTTTTCCAACATTATCTGTTGTATTATTATTATTATATATTTTGTCGTGAAGGATAAGGAAGAAAAATCAGTAAATATATTAAACAACAATGAAGAACTGAATGGAGAATATTATATTACATGGAATAAACGTTCATTGTTAAAATTTGTAAATAATACACGTTTTAAAGGTACAAAAAAAAGCAAAATAGTTGATTATTCAAGTTCAAGCATAGATTCTGAAGAAATTGATAACATAAGTGATGAGTTTTCTGTTTTAAAAGGAAGTATTCATAGATCAAGTACTGGTACTGTAGAACGTCAGCGGAGTCTTGATAAAATAGTTGATAAAGTTAAAAAATATAATACTAAAGAAGAAGATTTTGATGAATCTTTATGTTCTTCTTCATCAACTGATGAAAAATAAATGCAATATTTTAATCAGTTCTTGGTTAGTTTAACAATTATGTTGTCAATGGGGCCTTATTTTCCAAAAACTATACACATGATTCTCTTCCAATTCTAGTTATTAGTTAAATACAAGAAAAGAGGTAATCTTTAAGAAAAAGAAGGTTTTAATCATGTGACATAATCTGACAAAAAAGAATCTCTCAACATATTCATGGAATAACTGAATTTAGACAAACATCTTATTTAATTCTCTTTTAATAACTATTCACTTTTAATTAATGCAAGATTTTTGTGCATTCATTTTATGTGAACTTAGTTAACGATAACTATGTGTGCAGTTATGTGATAAGTTTTTGCCTTCAATAAAAACAAATCAATAAAATTATATGAATGAAAATTTAAATTTAAATTCTAAGACTAAAATTGGAGTGCTGCTAATGTAGAAACATAAAAACTGTACTTTTTAAATAAATATTAGCCAGCTTTATCAATTGTTAATGATATTCCTTTATTATGCATTATTATCAAGTGGCTATACAAAGAAAATGAATATTTAAGATTAAATATCACTGCAATTGCTAATCTGATAAAATATACATTTATATAGCTAAAATTTATATTTTTTTGGTAAAGAAATTAGGTATTTTATAAAATTTAAATAGAAAATATTAATTTACAGAATAATATAGAAAATTGATTTAGTAACATTAGGCTGATGGACAAAATAAATACGTTTTTTATTAAACAATTTAGTAAATCATTCAATGAAAATTATTCCTCTGGTGAACTGATTGTATAAAATTATTAGTTTAGATGAAAGTTTTGTTGAAGAAAATAACAGATATTACATTTAAGTATCAATCAACAAGCATTGTTTTACAAGAGCACATAAGTTGCCTCTCATTGAGAACATCCTGTCCTTGAAGAGAAAGGTGATGTTTCTGGTCGTCACCATCCCCCCCCCCCCCACTAAACTAGCCCTCATGGGCAGGTCATCTTCAAAAACAGTGGTGGTAGACATATTGCAGTCTTGCCTCGGCCAGGATGCCACCAATGCGAATGCTGCAAGCGATGTAAGTCTTTCCATCGTGATGTACTACTTTCCATCAGTGTACTTCTAACAAAGGTGGACACGTAGAAACAAAACACATCTCAGTTGGTCTTAAAGAAGACTAAATCCACAATCGTTAAGTGAAGGAACTGAAATCACCTATACCTACCCGTGGTTGTAAAAGTGAGACCAACACACAACTTGAACTAAAATTAAAACACACAAAACAAATCATAACATATCTAGTAAAGAATTAACAATAACAAAGAAACAAGAATAATAAAAACAAAAGAGAAAAAGGAAGCCCAGCTGGGACTAAACCTCCTCTGCTATTATTTCTTTTGTTAAGTAAATCAATGAATTCCTCATCCTGAACCCCGTAAGGGAAGACACCCTCCATTCCTAGCCCTTACCAAGTCATGAATTCATCATCCTGATCCCCATAGGGTAAGACACCCTCCACCACCCTCTCCATTCCTAGCCCTTATGGGCTTTACTATTTAATTAACTAAAAAACAAAAACAGATCTAGTCTTCTTCACCTAATGTACTATAAAAATGGCTGTTACCATAGCAGGTTAAGTATATTTTTCTGCATTAATCATTTCATTGCAAGCCACAGATTACTATTAATGCAATTTCATTTAGCAAAATTCCAGTTCCGAAGTCCAGCAAATCTATAAATAATAAATCGATTCTCCCGCACTCATTACTACCTCATTGTCAGCAACAAATTTTTGTTGTATATGAACCTGGTTTTCGATGCTCACCACTTTTTTTAAGCATAGCCAACCGTGTAATGATGTTTTCCATCATTTATTCCAGACAACTCATCATGAGAAGCACAGTTTCTAAATACTAACCCACCTCGGGTTTTTAAAAACTGAATTGTAATATTATACTTTCATATATTAAGTTTAAAATTAATTAATTTTTTAATAACTATTAATTATATTTTTAAAGTTAATTTATTGATTACTTATATTTTATAATTAAGGACAAAGAAGAGAAAATAGTAAGAATACTGTATAATAATGAAGAACTGAATGGAGAGCATTATATAAGATGGAATAAACGTTCTTTGTTAAAATTTGTGAATGACGTAAAATTTAAAGTCAGGAAAGAAGGTAAAATGACAGTAATTGATTATGCAAGTTCCAGTAACGATGATAACAAAAGCGAATTTTTTTCAAATTTAGTGGGAAGCATTCATAGATCAAGTATGGATTCTGAAGATCGCCGACGCATCCTTGACAGAAGTAGTTAACACAGTTATGCTAATAAAAAAAAATTGAAGCTAAATCTTTATCACGTTAATTTCAAAATATTATGATAAATAAATAAAATACTACACCAGACCTTGCATAATTTAATTTTCTTATACAGAAATTCTATATCCTAACCCTAATTAAATTTCCCAATAACACTGGATATTCTACCCAAGAAAATCACACGTGCATTGGTTATCTATTAAACAATAATTTATTAATTATTTAATTTGATTATTAAAGAATAATTTGTTTAATGAGTCTCTTTCACAGTTAAATAATTTTAAAATTTATTTTGTTAATTATTATATTCACAATAAGGTCTTACAATCTCAGTTCAAGCGTGATACCTAGCCTAAGATTAAGTAAGGCTTAGAGTAAAGTTGATCTAAGCATCATAACCAAAAAAGGATTGTCTTAAAAAATAAATTATCAAATTATTTTTGGAGATATAACTTTGTTTTGTCTATTTAGTTTAACTAGAGGTGTAGAGAATTTTTGAAAAGATTAATCAAAAGGAATCATGTAAAGTTGTGTTAAAGATTCATTTTTCTAACATTTCTTTACTTACACAGAAATCAATGGTTTTAATTACTGAATGAAATACAATTTTACCTATTACTGGGCTGATTTTATGGCTTAAGCTAAAACTTCTTAGGGGCAGCTCTGCTCATGAGAGGGTAGGTACGGGAGGGGGTACGGTACGGTTAGAGACAGGCATGTAAAAGACCCAGTCCCAGCCTACTGGATGAACCCCACGTGAAACGACATAGCCAGGTCCCGCAGGGTCTTGGTAGGTTAGAGGCAAAGGCAACCTCTGAGGGTGTGCAATGCATTAGCTGGTCCACCCTCCTAGGTATGGGAAAAAAAGCTAAACCTTCTTAGTCTTTACACTTACTTTTTCTCATTAAACTTGAATGTTCACACACGTTCAGAGCAGATCCACCTGTTAAAAACTAAGACCGCTAAACGGGTTTGATTACATTCATGAATCAAAGAATTTGAAGCGATTGCCTTAGTTAGTCAACTACAAATGGCTTAATTTTGATTGTTCAAAATAATTTTTGGAAAATTCCATTTCAGACACAGGAAAATATACCCTTAAGTACTATGAATTTTTCAATTTGAAAACTATTATAAAAGTTGTATTAGAATGATAGTAACTTCTACTATTCAAAAACATAGTCAATAGGATTCATGAGTTCACAGTCTTCCACAACTTTAAAAATTTGAGGAAATTAACTAATGAATCACTCAATCTGCCAAGAATATGTGACCAGATTGCCATTACATATCAGCCCTATGAGCAAGTGTCACAAAATACTCTAAGTTTTGTCACACAGATGATATCATTGTAATCTGAAAGATAATACTAACAAATTTGCTCCACGAATTATGCTTAGCAACTAAAAAAACACAAGCACATGAGCCTTACAATATACCACAAGACATTCTGTCTAGGGTCTACGATTAAATTTCTGCAGTGCCCACAGATGCTCTTGAAGGGTTTGATACTAATCATTATTCTACCACAGAAAAGAGGCCGCTTAGGTTTCCTAGATGATTTTACAATACAGAAGAGATATTTTTGAGTATTAATGATAAAAAATGAGAAAATTGTTTCAATACTTCAAAGTGTACATCATACTACCAGTTAAATCTATTACTAGTGTTACTGAGTAAACAACATTAACATCACCTATAAAAATAATAATAATGATCCATCATTCAGTAAGCAGAGCTCCAAATACTTTCTCACAAGCTATGTCGTCATGGAGACCAATACAATGAATCCAATGACTGTGCATTGAAATCACCAACAATCAAAGGAAATAGCATTTGCAACATGATCCCAGGAGGATCTAGTTCTAAAAATGCAAACTGTACATGTTAATTTTAGTGGGTACAGTGACTGCTACCACAGTCAGGATATGGTTGATAACTTCAACTACTGCCACTGTAGTGTCCTTTATAAAAACTGCTACACCACCACATCCTCTATTACCTGTAGGGTTATTGTATTTTACACGGGTATTGTTACGAGAAGCTTTGCTGTCATACTGTTGGAAGTGTGTTTCTTGCAAACATAAAATGCACAGATCATGGTCCCTGACAAAAAATTTGAGGTTCTCTTAATCTGAACCAGAACATTTTACTGTACAATTAATGTAACTTTTATTAAATTAAGTAGATATGATTCGTTTAAGAGAATAAGTTTAAAATAAACATAAATTTTTGTTTCTTATAAATGATAATTCCTTGTTGGCACTAAATATTTTTAAATTACTGAGTTCTTGGGTTGACAACCTCTATATGTCCTCGAGTAGCAAGGACATATATGTCCTTGAGTAGCAAGGACATATAGTAGCAGAGACCAAGTGTAGATTGTGAATACTAGTAAGATGAAGAATTCAGGCCAGAATTATCTTTCTTGAAAGATTCCTTAACGAACATCTTGCTCACTGGCTGAATCACTACTCTAGCAGCAACTGTTACACTTACCATTTTTATTTTTTATTTTTTGGTGGTGGAACCTGTGGTTCAGGTATACACACCGTACACCTGAACATCACTAACATTAATAACATCACTAGTATTTTGTATACTGGAGGTGGTAACCAAAGATTTCTTTTTCTTACCAAATTCTGCAATTGTGGTGGTTAAAGATCCAACTATTCAGATGACACCTGAACTAACTACTTCAACAATTTCATCATATTCCTAGTTTCCTTTTTTAAACATAATTGACTGGCTACAGCTGCCACAAGATTTCATGAGTTCTTATTATATTCTAATGTTAATCTTATATTATATGTCCCATTAGAAATTTAAGTATTGCCTTCTCTTCTATAAAGGAAGGACAACTTCACAAATGAGCTGAATGACTTCCACTGAAATTTGCACATTTCTATTCTGCTTAGCAGTCTGTGTTATCATACCCTTGAGTATCATGTACAAACTTCCAGGGAAGGAATAGATTTCTTCATTCAGTCCCATGCCTCATAATCTGTCCCACATCAACATAACACACATCTTATATCACTATAAATACTCTAATAATTTCCTGGCAATTTTCAAACAGTTGTAGCCTCAAATGCAAGTTACCATTACTATAACTAAATACTGCACAAAGCGATTCCAATCTAATAAAAATCTGGTAAACTATGAATTGTAAGATCTTTTTATATGAATTCTTTTCTTTCATGATCTTCGTTCTTGAAATTTGCACATTTGCACATCCACTATAAATAAATAGTCAAATTACGACCTACAATTTAATACTAATATCAAAAATCACAATTCGAGAATGCAAGTATGAAAGATGCTCAATGAATCTTGTAGCAAAATCAGCATTTGTCCATTACCTTTATTATGACTTTTATTATAATTTTGATAATTACTTTTAATATCTTTATTATAACTTTTAACATTGCTATTAGCACTTCAGAATGACTGCGACTAACCCTTTCAAATAGAAGGTTCTGCATTCAAATTCCAATCAGACTTTGCATTCTAACACACTATAAAATTTACCTCTCAAAACCACCAACCACTATATCTAGCACCTGAAGTTACTTGCAAAATAAATAAATTATTATTAACTTTAGTATGATCACTGGTTTCTTTATCATACTAGTATCATTTCATCAAAATTTATATTATCAGTGATAATATAATTATCATCATAACATTATCTTTATTAGGATAATTTTTTATAATTACTACGTCATGATTTCATCATCATAATCTCTATTAGCATAATCTTTCACCAGCACCATTATCACTATCATTATTTTTTTTTTATATAAAAAAATCCAACCTAATTAAATAAAATACAACGAAAAAATTCTTATCTTACAAATTCATTTTGTATTATTAACTGAAGAATATGTTTTCAGACTTCCTACATTATCCATTCTTTTATAAAGTAATATCAAATTTTTAAAAAACAATATTATTTATAAAAGGATTGATGTTGGAGGTATCTCCAAAAGCATGTTACTCATAGGAAAAAATATAAATCAGTAAGGTAGAAATATTCTTCTTCATATTTTACTGCTTAGATGGATTGGTCAACTTCACATATTTGTACGGTAGGTGTAAATTTTATTTAATTACAAAATGAGATAAATTAATAAATGTAAACACAAGTTTTCTTTTTTTTGGTAAATAAGAAGTAGTATTTTAAGCCATTATTTGGTCACATATGTGAAATGATCTGTTACATTTTAATATAAGTGTTAAAATAAAATATATATATGTATATAATATATATAAAATCAAATTTCACAATGCACTGAATAAGGCTTTGGTACTATCCAATACACGGCTTGTTGGTTAGGTAAGCAATTAACATATAAAAACATTTGGTTTATTTCATCTTTAAAAAATATAATAAGTTTTGTACAAATAATTAATATGTTAAATGAATAGTGACAAGCAATCAAAAATGCTTAATATCAAATGAGATGTAGAGTAGCCTACAGAATATGAATAAGTGTACAAATTTCTTTTAAAAAGAAACTTTGCTTTAACAGTTTCTTATATTATGGTACCAGCATGTTTAAATAATATTACAGTAATGACTAAAAATTAACAATGATTTTAAGGTCAAAGAAAAATTACAAGTTTTTTTTATGTAACCAACCTAACTTAGAAAATATTGAAAAATCTCTACCTATAAGTGACTAGAAATTAATTCACAAATGATGATTTGATAAAACTAATTTCTGTTTTAGGATACACTACACTAACACATCCGGATATTTTTCTGTGTGGATTTCAAGAAAGTCTCAGATTTGATAAAATTGTTCCTATCTTTAATTTACGTTAAGAAAAGTTAAGAAATGGAACAGTATTGCAATGCGGCAGCAATGATGGATGAAAACACAGTTGGTTGTGAACATTCTAAATGTGGTATTTGATGCCAGAATTTGTTAAATAGTGTTGTAAATGCAATTTTTCAAATGCTTGAAAATAAAGCACAACATTTTTTTAATGAGTCAATCAAATGTAAACTGGATTTTTGACTTCATGGTTCACTATGAACATGAGTAGGTTGGTGAGGAGGAATACTGAGAAGGAATGAATACTGTAGCCGTCTTGGTATCATATCATGTCAGTTTCTCAGGCAAGGAAGTCAAACTTTTAAAACTGATCAGACTATGAGCACAGTTTGGTGATATGAGGTCACTTACATCTACGACTGGGCCAGCATATTTGAAGGAGGGCATGAAGCTATAAGTCAGAATAGGGATTTAAGGAAAAGAGAGATGGATGACAATCGATTGATCTATAACCTCACTGAAAATGATTTGCACCCAATGGTTGATGAAATTGCTTCAGGAGTAGGTATCAGTCATATTAGTACCTGTTCCATTATAAACCATCTTGGGTTATGCAAAGTATGTGCGAGTAAGTTACAACACTTTTGACTGAAATCAGAAATAAGCCAGACTGAAAATTTTCTAAAGGCTCCTGAGTTGATTTGACTAGAGGGGAAATAACTTTTTGCACCGAATGATGCAAAAACTGCATGCGATGAGACATGGATTCATTAGTAAACTCTCCAGACAATATCAGTAGGTAAGGAATGGCGTAGAAGAGGAGAATATGTCCATCAGTTAGAAAAATCTTCGCCACCATGTTTTGGGACATATTGTTCATCAATTTTCTCCACTACTAATATTGCTTTGTGAATGCTGTGCACTACTCCCAGCTTTAGCACAAAGTAAAAGGTGCCATCAACCAATGAAGATGTGATTCTCCTTCACAACAATGCCAAGCTTCACACAGCTGTCAATAATCAGAATATACAAAATTTACAAGGAAACCTTACACCTCCTGTACAGTCTAAATTTACACTCCTGCAATTTACTTTTAGTTGAGCAATTGAAAAAGGCAGTGGAAGCCATCGATTCCAGATAAACAATGAAGTAGAGAAGTTTGTGCACAATTGGCTTGTGAACAAACTTTTAAGGGTCCTCAAACTTTTTAAGGGTTTCTACAAGCTCTTCACATGTTGATACATGTAGAACTTCAGTGAGACTACATACAAAAGCAATAAGTATGTTTTTTTTTCATTTTGTACTAATAAATGTTAAAAACAAAAGTCCAGTTTATATCTGATATTTATAAAAGCACCTACTCATAAAAAGACAAAATAAAATAATCTGGATAATTGTAAATAAACATTAGCTGAGAATGTTTGACAGTGATTTTACTCTTCATGTAGAAAAAAGTAAAGCACACCGATTAAGCAAGATGGGTATGAGAAAGTTCTCTCAGGTATAGAATAAGTTAAAGCTACATTAAAAACATTTTTTTTTATGCAGATTTCAAATATGTAAGCAGTTTCTTTCTATCAGGCATAGTTTTTTTGTAATTACCATTTTATTTTTTTTTGTAACAAAAATACATTGTAATGGTACTGTAACAATATTATACATGCAATTTCTGGCTGCCTAAAATCTGCTTCTTTTGGATTTCTGGTATAGTTTGCTGTAGGTACATCAGTCTTGAGATTCCAGTAGTAGTCAGGCAGCAATTTTGAGTTCCATTTTCCTTAAGATTATGTTTCCATGATGGATATTTCCTGGTGAAAGCATTCTCTATGTTCATCGCTCACAGCTCCAAGATCGGTAGGGAAAAATACAGATGAGAATCTAAGAAGTATGTCTTTAGTGATATATTACATCTAAATGCTTTATAATTTTTAGTAAGCTCAGTTATAAGTTAGTTCTTTGTAGTTATCTGCCTTGTGATTTCCAAGAAAGTTGTTTACAACCTTTTGAAAGATTTCCAAGCAGCAACCTCACTGTCAATCAAACTCCCGTTGAATTCATTATCATTCTTTCGTTTTCTTATTTGCGGTCCAACAAATATAACTTCCTTTATCTTAGCATTGTTTATGTTAAGGAACTTGTTTTTTAGAAAGTGAAAACCAGTCCCGTTGCTTTAACAGAATTTTTCATTAAATTTCGCTAAATGCGTAGTGGGAGAAGGTAAACTTTTCCACATTTTAGCAGCGCTAGACTCATAATGTTCTTCTCTCATATAGTCAATGTTTCTCTTTTTGGCCACTCTTTTTTTAACATAATGATTCTTCCTATCTTTGCTGTCCTACTCACACAAAATTTAGTATATCAAAGTTGTAAAACAAGTAACTAACAGTGCTATCACTTTCAGGCTTCCACAAATGTTTCTCATGCTGAATCGTATCCAACCAAGTTTCATATTTCCATGACTTCTTCATGTGACCTGCATGAGCTAAAGAGATTGGTGAGATATTATTTATAATACCAATTGATACGATATTATTTATATTATATGTTATTTATAATATCGCATCAATCGAACCGAAAGAATTAACATTCAAATTCACAATGTATCTCAGAGAAAGCATTTAATTTATTTAATATAGAGTTGTAAAAGAGTTCATCCTTTCAGTCAGTTAAATTTAGATCACAAACAAGATCATTTAATGATCTTGACTAATTAAGAGCAATTCAGTATTTGTATTTTCTAAAATATCTGGATCTCTCCTTTGTTCATCATCTGATAAATCTGCACAACCTTTAACAGCTTCATTTAATTCAAATGTTTTTTATGGTACTGGAATTGGAAACTATGGAGTGTGAGGCACTGGTCTAATATCAGGATATTTAACAAACAGTATATGCTAGTATTAGCCATTATCCCTGATATTTTTGTTATAAAGAAATTACAGTCTATGAAGTGATCTTTCAGTTCTCTCCAAAAACCAATGGAATTGGAAATTTCATGTGACGAGATGCATTCAACCACCAGTCAACAGTGTACACAAGAATTGCAACAAATATGAAGAGCCCAGAACCTGTCCTCATCAGCTACTTTACATCCAAAATATAGTTTATATGATTCTTTTATCAGTGGAGTTATATTTCTCCTTTGAGACTTTATTATTACCTCACCACAAACGAAACAAAAACTGTCTGAATAGTTAATGCAACAACATGACATTTTTATTAAAAATTTCAATGCAATACCCTCACAAATACGTATTAAAAAACTTTAAACACTATATAACCATTAATGTAGTACATACACACACTTTACAGGGAAATAAAATTGACAAATTTGCAGGTAAAGTAGCTCCACCACTGAATGTTATGTTATCCACATGAGAGCTCGCACTTGACTGATGTAGTTCAGATTTCTCTTAGCTAGTATGATACATGGTTATTGTTTACAGTATTACATCCAGCACTGAGTCACCAAAACAAAATGCAATTACACTACGCAACGTGCGACAATTATATTTAGAAAAAAATATGACATGAATCATATGTATATCATTTTCATTGTGTAAATAATAATACTTATTTCTCATGGTTGTTTATCAACTCAAATAAATTATAGTTTATTCTGCAACTTAACTACTGCAATAAATAAATAACACATTGTACTTGTATTATTCAAGTACATGTACTTGCATGAAAATAGAAAGGGCAATTACAAATAACCTTAGACCAGTAGGAAAATTCAGACTTCACAATGGAATCAGCACCTAAAAATTCAGAAAAAATTGATCATACAGAAAAATTATTGTTGACCAGTGAAATCAACATGTCTATGTAACAAAGACTTGAAATTTTGTCCAGCAATTTCTTTTTCAGGCTTTTAGAAGAATAATTTCAGAAACATACAAGGTTTTATATGAAAAATTAAAAAAAAAAACAAGTTTGTGAAGATAAGTAAAGAAAAAGCATATAACCACAATAGAAACTGTCTTAATTTTAATTTCAGCTTTAGCTGAATACATTCTACTGTCATTAAAATATACTCTCAATTGTCATGATATATAAAAATTGAAATATAGTTTGTTGTAATACAATTTGTCATTAATGGAAGCTCTGGAACCTGTTGTTCAAATTACAATTACAGAGCTTTCTGAAGAAAAAAATAAATAAATAGATGGAGATTTAATAATTTCAGATATAAAATAATTTTGGATGATAATTATAACTGACAGCAAAGATTTCAATTAATATGTTCATAACACCTTTATTACATATTAAGAAATTTCTTTAATTTTCTTAGATATACCTTTGCATTTTATTTTTATTTCAATTATTCTTCTTAATTTTGAGACAATGATGCAGCAATCAATTATGACAAACTGATCTTGTCCTTTAGACAATTTCATAATACTGCTGTTGCCAAATAAGAGGATTTTTTTTACCGGTGCTGTTGATTTTATTTTTTCTTAAAAGTTTTACTGCCAATTTCAACAGTATGAGATTTTTCATTATTACATATATTTTTCTGCACTTCAGTAAACTACTCATTGCAATTATTAATTTCATGTTAATTTAAATCATCAGGAATAATCTGAAAAAATAGGCTAAATAAATGAAAATGAATATACTGGAATAAGTGGAAGTTAGTGAAAATAAATTCATTAAGATATGTATCATGAGAAATGTCCAGCAAGTTTTGCAGAGACAATACTTTTTTTGAGTTTCAATATCTTAGCTTAGAAACAAGTTAAATTATACTGTATAATGTCCACAGTTATCTCTGAAGACATCAAGAGAAAACACTCAATGTATCTAAAAATTAGTTGAATTCTTCAGTCAGGAAAAACAGATAAAGAGTAACTCATGGTGCTGGCCAATTGTTAAAGTTAAAAAAAAAAATAAAGTTGTTAAAATTAAAATTGTTAAAGTTTTCTGCAAGTACTGTTTTTGTTTTGTTTGTCATAAACAAATTCTCAGTAAACATAATTCTCATAAACAAGTTTTCAGTAGTGCTAAAAACTTTGTTATTTATTGATAGTATGGATATATTACAGTAATTGGAATTAGCATATCCCATTAAATATCTAATATAAACTAACATAACAAAAAAAGGCATTATATAATACTGCCTGATATATTATTAGTTTTGTTTCATTAAAATTATCTGGTTAGATATTTGTTTAATATCTAAACTATCTTACTGGAAGATAAAATATTAACACCAATAAGATTTTTTTTTAGATTGTAAATCCGATTAACTGTACAAGTTTTTAATTTATTAAAAATTATTTTCACAATTTTTCAACAAAAAAAAATTGAACTATTCTATACTACTAAAAGTAAAACAAACGTTTCTGAACCAGAAAAGCATAAAGTTGTAGTTTGTGGAAGACACATTTTACCCTTCTAAAATATCTGTACCTGACAAATAACAAGCCTGATTTTAGCCACAAAAGTCTACTGAAAACCACATTAAACGTATTATTATCACAAAAATATTTACTGTGGCGAGTTCATTCTAATAAAAATAAACAATATAATTTTTATTACAGTAATTCAAAAATATCTACATTCATTTTTTTCTTTGTCCTATGAGAACCATGTAGAAAATAGATTTGTCCATACATGCTTTCACTATGTCAGACACTAACGATTTTCTCTGTTATAATTTTATAAGCGATAAGGAGTTACTGTTCAACAGTATAATATAGCTAAAGGTGTGGGTTACAAAACCCACTGATACAACACATGATAAGAAAAGACGAAAAAACTACATAAAATAAGAAAAGAAAATGAAATGGTAAGACCAAAAGGGTACAGACTCGATCCATATTATATTCTTGAACAAAATGTCGATATAGCTAAAATTGGCAGCTGCATATAGTTTTAATTAATGAGCCAGCATCATGAAAATTGTTAATTGTGTATAAACTACTACTGGCCAAAAAATTTCAGGACTGGAAGTTTAAAGACTTGCTGTTGACAGAGATGAACTTGAGCTTACATTATGTTTAATGTGACTTAATGGCTGACTATTTTCATTGTCAGATTTGGTCAGAGAACAACTGCGACAGAAAGACAACTTATTGACATAGGTATATCTAAAGACCATCAACCAAAAAGATGGATGATCAAACTAAAACTTTGTAGTTAAATATAAAATTTATAGTTTGTATACTAAGCACTATAAAAATGAATTTGTAGAATCATATAAAGCATCACACCAGTATATAATAATAATAAAAAAATGAAAATATTCGTATTTAAAGAGAAGAATTTTGTCTTTTTTTGGTTAGGTTGTAAACTGGTAAAGGAATAATATTAGATAAATTTTAAATTATACAAATTCTATTATTAACTATATCCATTCATCATATTCAAATCTTGTTTGTTCATTTATAATATTATTGTGTTTTATTATGTATTTTTTCAAGAGACTGCATTTTTAATTTATTGTTATTTATTTCTAATACTTCTGTTTTGTAAATTTTTAAAATGTGTGAGATCTGAATTTTGTTTATTATGTGTAAATGTTTGTAAGTGTTCCTTTATTTAATCTTTTTTTTAATTGTTCTATTTGTCATGCCTATATAAAATTTATTACAATCCTATCAGCAAAATTAATTTTATATATACCTGATTTAACATATATGGTTTTATTATTTAATTAATTATTAATAATTTGTTTTTAACATTTTTTTATTATTACTTTTAGTTATTTAATAACAATTGGTGAGATGCTTTTTGAAAATTCTGAATGTATTGTCATGTGTTTGCAGTTCTATCAGGATATTGAGAGATTGACAAATAATAATTTTTATATAATTATAATTTATTGGTTCAAAAACATAAGTAAAACAAGACAAATCAGTAATAATAATAGTAAACGACAATCATAAAACAACTAGTAAAAAAAAAGTACAGTAACCACAATAATAATCAGAATAACAGCAATACCAATAGACAATAAAAAAACATCTAACAATAATAATTAGAATAATGAAAACAGTATACATTAAATGTCAATAATAATGGTAAACAGATATTACATACAAAACAGAATTTAACGTAATCATCAGGATTTATTCACAGGTAGATAAATGGTGAAAACCAGAATTCAGTCCCATTGATAAAAAACATAGCATGACTGCTAGTCTTAATACTTTAGTCTACTACTACCATTAGTCTTGTATTAACAATAATAGTACAACAGATAAGACAAGTATAAAGTTATTTCAATGCAAATACCTTTGCTGTTCACAAATAGAACTACCCTAACAGTTTATAAATGAAATTTAGTACATTATCTCTTTCACTTATAGTCTTACAGTAACTCACTGAACTATTACTTGTGACGTTACCTTAGTTGTGCCAACTTAGTTCACTTTGAAATTCGTGCCTTCACTGACCTCCTTGAAGAATACTCTTGCTGACTGTTTCGCAGAACTAACATTATAATGCCTCGTGTAGACTCATTTTGCAGAACTCACATCTCGCAGACTGACATCGTAACTCTCCTTGTGCAACTGATTTCATACAACTAGTCTTCCCTGGAGTATATATACTCCTATCCTCTTTACCTGGCAGACCAGACCCAATTGAAGCGTAAGAACGATTGACCGAGCCCTTTTGTTCCCATGCATTCCAAACCTTGGACCGGTTAACTCTTCTCATGGAGCATGTGTTCATTGCGTCAGTGGGCGATATTACAAAAGATGATTGTTAAATGAACCTGTTACATTTACTAAAAGGATTTCTTTTAGCCCCTTTCTGGATTCCTACGATTATTATATTTTCTACTACTTTCTTCTTAATTGGCAGGAATCTGTTACTCAGGTCGGCTATACCAGTCTTGTTACAGTATTATTATTGTATGTTATGGGCAGAAAAGTTTTATTTTATCATTGTAAGAGTACAAAATGTCTTTTTATTGTTGTATTTTAGTATTAACATGTTTGTTAAATTATTAATGATGGTTTTATTGTATCAATTTTCAAATGTTATGTTTAATTAAATTTAATCCCTTTTTTAATATTTTATTTATTATTATTATTATATTAAACAAACTGGCTCTGTTTATCTTATTACAAGAGGTTATCTCTAAAGTAAAGACCTTTTCTTCATTGTAAAGAAATTTATTCTGAAAACTTTTTAAATATTTTTTATTTCTCTTATAGACACACCTTATAGTAAGTACTTCTCTATATAATGGCCACATGAATTAAGACATTTATCATAGCAATATACCATTGTCGTATTCTTCTGCTACCAATCCATTTACCAGTAATTAACAGCATTTTTAAGTTCAATGCTTACCACTCAAAAATTCTTTCAGTTTCCCAAACAAATGGTAATCAGAAGGAACTATGTCCAGACTACATGGTTGGTGATCGTAAATTTCCCATCCAAATGTTCTTAGTAAATCACGTGTTGGACCCGCATTATCGTGCAGCAGGACGACGCCGTCGATTTTGAATGGCACGCCGTAACTTCAGTCGTTCCACGAGGCATGAAACCAATCAGCAGTATGCCAAACCGATCCCAAAAGACTGAAGCCATCAATTTGCGTCCAAATGGCTGTGGCTTGACCTTTGTCGGTCTGGTTGGTGATTGATGATGACGCCATTCAATTGACTGCGGTTTTCTCTCTGGCGTGTAATACGAAATCCATATTTCATCGCCGGTAACAATTGAATTAAAGAACTCATCACTCTTTTCTGTGTAGCGCATCAAAAATTCCAAAGCAAATCCAATTAAGATTTTTTTTTAGACATTCCGTTAAGACGTGCGGCACCACAATGTGCACAAACCTTAGTGAAGCCTAAACGATCATGAACAATGCGACCGATAACAGCTCTTGAAACATCAGGAAAAAAGGGACAGGTCAGAAATCGTTCAGCGACGATCTCTTCTGGTTTCATCATCGACGAGTTTCAAAAAGTCCTGGGTGATTATCGAGGACCTCCCCGAACGTTCATCGTGCACATTAATTCTGTTATTTCTAAACCTTTCACACCATTTTCGGGCGTTTCTTTCAATCATTACATTATCACCGTACACAGCAACCAACTGTCTATGAATTTCAGCCGGCGTAACGTTTTGATGGTTTAAAAAACGTATGACCACGAATTTCAGTCAGCGGCAACATCGATTCTTCTATTCATTTTATAACGTAATAACTCACATGTAACCAAAGATACTACAACGCGACTACTTACAGACAACAATTCAGTGTGTACATTACTCGCGTGGCCATGAAAGACACAGGTTCGCCAACCTTACGGAGAGAAATTTCCCAGCAGTCTTTACTTTAGAGATGTCCCTCGTACATGTGATAATTTTTTGAAGTGGATGTTCGGAGAGGTTATTTATCGTTGTTATTGATTAAATTATTTTATTGCAAACTCCTAATTTTAATTTTTCTTTATCATTTTTAATATTTATGTCAAGAAAATTTATAGTGTTTTTTTACTTCCTTGTACAAGGAAAGGAGGTATTGTGATCGCGAAAAATTTCAACGAAAATATCCATTTGGACCATTCCTGAATCCATTTTGACTAGTTTCGGCGACTACTGTACGTACGTATATATCTCGCATAATTCAAAAACGACTACCTGTAGGATACTGAAATTTTGAATTTAGGGCTGTTGTTAACATCTAGTTGTGCACCTCCATTTTTGATTGCAATCGACTGATACAAGTGTCCAAAATAAAAAAAAGTTGGATTTTGGACTTTTTCTTAATTACAGTAATAAGCCCTTATCGAGAACTTTTCAACGATATATAGTAAATGGTCATTGGTTCCAGAGTTATAACCATCTGAAATCTTAATTAATGAAATGGTTGGATCTCAGAAGGGGAAAGCACATAGGTTCGAATCAGACTTCATCTCCTTTTTTTCATTTAAATATATTAATTTATTAATAATATTAATCTCAGATTGTAAAAAAAAAATGTTTACAATAAATAATAATTCAACATTAAAAATAGAAAAAAAATATATGAAAAAATATCAGAAGTTATTAATGAAATAAAATTTGATGTACTTTTCATTTAAAAAAAAAATGTGTATATGTAATTTAATAAAGCATACAAGGAAGTCATGTGGTGCCTGCATCAATTTTTTTTAAATTTTTCTTTAGTATATGTATGTTATATTTTTATGATAATCATTAAGTTTATTATATGTTCTGAATTTATTTGTTTATTGAATATTACTAAAATATAATCAACATATCTTATCCAAAGTTTTATGTTGTGAATAGGTCTACTATTAAATAAAATAATTTTTTCCATATTTTGTGAAAATATTCTTGATAAAAATACTCCTTAATGGGGATCCCATTGGTAAACCTTCTTCTTGCAAGTAAAATTTATTATTAAATTTAAAATAATGTTTTAGGTTTAATGTAAAATAGTTGTGGTTTCAGTGCACACCGCTGATGAAGTGGTGTGCACGGTGAAAGCACTAATGTTAAATATTATAGAAAAGCAGTAAGCGAATATTTTTTTATTTTATTATTATTACTGATAATAATGACTATAGAAATGCTTAAAAGAGGGACTACTTTTTTTTTGTTCGTGTAACAAAACTGTAAGTAATTCACCAAATTCTAAATAAAAATAAAAGTTTCTTTATATAACTTACTTTTGATTCCATTACTTCCCTCACAACAGGCAAAATGCCTCTAGGTATTTCCTGATCACATGTAAATGTTAAAAGGTTGAAATAGCAAAGTGTAAGCTGTCTGAACATTTTGAATCATTTACTTTTTTAAGTCTAATTTTCCATAAAAAATTTTAATTAATCGGTTTTTGTATTAATTTTTAATAAAAAGTCTTTTGTTAGAATCCAGAGTAGTTGGTTTTATTAGTCCAAGAAGCTTCATGTAGCTTAATTTTTTTAAATTTTAATTGAATAATCTTGTAATTTATTTTTCCATAAAACAAGTCTGAGACCTGCATTATAGTTCAATAAATTTAGTAAGCGATTCATTACATATTTATCTTTTCTTTCTTTTTCCTGTTTAGCCTCCGGTAACTACCGTTTAGATAATTCTTCAGAGGATGAATGAGGATGATATGTATGAGTGTAAATGAAGTGTAGTCTTGTACATTCTCAGTTCGACCATTCCTGAGATGTGTGGTTAATTGAAACCCAACCACCAAAGAACACCAGTATCCAGGATCTAGTATTCAAATCCGTGTAAAAATAACTGGCTCTACTAGGGCTTGAACGCTGGAACTCTCGGTGAACCCTCGTTCACCACTAGACCAACCAGTCACACATATTTACCTATTTACATATTTATCTACTTTCATTCATCTTCAAACAAAAATTAATTAATACTTAATTAACACTGCTACTGACATAACTGCAGTTAATAATATTAGATACTTATAGACAACGAATAATTATAAATAATTAATTTATTAAAAAAACTGCTTTTTCTGAAAGTGTTATTTCACATTAAATTATTTAATAATCATAGCATCTTCAAGTGATTATTACTCAGTAAAAAAAAAAATGATGTTAATCATAATAATATAGTTGTATTAGTATAATATATAGTTGTATTAATATTATTTAATTTTTTCTCATGTCAACAACAGTTTCAAAAAAAGCAGGATTGTACAGAATTTTTTTTTTAATTCAAGATACTTCAATAATAAATTGATTTAGATGATTGTAATTGTATATTAAAATTTAATCCTAAATTACATATCCAAAAATATAATCGTATTTTTTTATTAATTTATTGGCACTTATTTGTAAGATTAGTGTATACAAGTCAACAAAAACAAAAAGATAATACAATTCAGTTAAATACAACTAAGAAAATTACAGTGATTAAATACAAATTAATATACAGGTAATCCAAGATTAAAAATTACAATCAGTTATATCCCAAACCAGAACGCAATAATTATAAATAGAAATTTTTTACATATGTCCTTTCAATCTATATCAATATTTTGAAACCTGCAATATATTAAGGCTTCCTTTTCTGAAAAGATTCTTTTAAAATCAAGATTCAGTTTATTTCTTAATACATCTTGTGTTGTTAAGTACCACTAGCCAGAGTATGAAGCAGTAAACAACACTAGGAAACATTTTCAAGGAGTGAATTTTATTCTTCTGTACATCACAATTATCAGTTCACAAGTTTTGTATTGTTTTACTTGAGTTAATGTGCTACATTTAATATTTTCATATAGTTTTTGATAAATTTTAAACAGTATAAATTGTAATATTATTCACTAATAAATGCCAACAAAATACAACAAAACTTCACTCACTATTGTTTAACTTTAGATGTCTTTGGAGACAAGTTTTGGCAGCCAAATATAGTTTTAACCCTATTTCATACCACTCAATTTTCAGGATGCTACTCCTTGGTGTACAACAGTTATAGAACAATCAGGTTGTGAAGAAACACAGTTTATAATTTCAAGAGTATCGGTGAACACAGAAAAAGAGGAAGGGTATAAGAATCTGATACATGATGTCCACGATGAGCAATTATGATAAAGTAGACATACCAACATTTAACGGGAATTTCTTTACAGAATCAACATCTAAGGTGATAGAGAAATCTGACAAGCAGAATAAAACAATATTCAAAGTAATTAATAACTCACATAATAAAAGTATGACTTAATCTATTGATATGTTTTCTAATTATTCAACATAAATTCTATAAAGCAAAAAAATGTTTAAAATAACATCTAATAAAAAAAAATATTTTAAAATAGAAGAAAAGCTTATTTTTATATTGAATTACTACATTAAGAGATTAACATAGATTATAGCTTTGCATTATATAAGAAAAGTATGTAAACATGTAATTAAATTTAATTATATAAATACAAGTAAATAAACCAATAAAAATATTAATCACTTTTTTTAATTAATATATTATTAGAAATAAACAGTGGCAATTGCAAAAAAAAAAAAGTTATATGAATTCTTCATTAGAATACAAATATTGTAAATGTATCAGTTTTATTAAAAATTTACAATTACATTTAAAATTTTACATATTTAGATTTACATAATACTGATTTTTTTTTTATTACAAATTTATAAGTTCAATAAAAAATAATTTATAATTCAACATTGAATATTTAAGCTCAAGATTAGCGTTTAATAAACAGAACAAAATATTTAAATGCAAGTACAACAAATGTTACACTACGTAGTGTATAATTTTATTGACTACACCAAAATGCAGTCAATATCAATATAAAGCTATTAGTTTATTTTAAAAATCTTAATATCTATTAAATTACAGACATTAACTATAATCAATACTCTGTCTCTTAATATAAAGTAATCCCTTGTTGTCCACAGATATGTGCTGATATGTGATGCAAGTCTACAGATAATTTAACACTTGAATGATGGTAACTCTAATCGATTTTCTAATATCAGTTTTACTAAATTTTAAGTAAAATATTTCCTTCTATCTTTATTCACCAATTCCTCTGAATATAAATTGTCAATCACATCGATTCAAATTAATTACCTTTATATTTCATTAAAATTTACATGAAAAAATGCTTTTCCAAAACTCAACATTATGAAAATAATGAAAAAAATCCATAAAAACATCTAAATTTTATTAAAATTAAGCAAAAAACATAATTCACGATTATATCAAAATAAAATATTAAAGAAAAGATTTTCTTGATTTATTTTGATCAATATAATAACATAATTTAATGTTACCTATTGAACATTAATAACTTTAATCAAGTTGCTTCTGCTCTTAAGCATGAAAATCTAAAAAGATTTCGTATTTGATGAATGTGATTTAAAAGAAATATAAATAAAATAAACTATACTGTTAAATTCCAAGAAATAAAAAAAAAAAAAAAAACAAAACATGAATTTAAAAAGTGATCTGGTGTTATGTGTAGAATAATAATAAACAGACAATCCATGAAGGAAAAAGGATGAAATTTCTTTTGTAAAGCATCCCAGAAAATTATAACTTTCAAAGAATGAATATGAACCTTTTAAGAAATTAGATATGCGTGCTAATAATTGTTCATGAAGATCAAAGCGTAGTCCAAGGTTCTCAAAAGGGTGCTTTTTATTCTGTTTAAATGATCTAAGAAGTATTATTTTGGTTACAGAAAAAAATGAAAATGTATCATATATGTTATTATACTAGGATGTGTATAGGACGTTTTAGAAAATTTCAAAAATACTGTTCAACAAAACAATATTTCTTCCTCCAATGGAGATGTACAAATTTAAATACTTTAAACAGCTTCAAAAACAATAATATTTTACATTAAATTATAGTTTTCAAGTTCATGAACAGCTCTTTCAAAAATCAATTTCCAAGCAGAAATAATTATAATCAATTATTATTTCAATTCAATTTATTTGTCTACGATAATTTTCATTTACAATATTGCTATCATTGTTGAACAGCCGTAGTATAAAAAGGCAACCCTGTTGCAGTTTGTGAATTTTAAATGTGAATTTGAAAACAGTTGGTGGAAAACAAATAGCAATAATAATAAGGAAGTGTTCCAATTACATCAAACAATTATAATTGCCAAACAAGGGTGGAAGAAATCAAACGAAATTGAAAGACTAAAATGTAACAACCATTGTTTAAACTTCTTTCAAAGTCCTACTAGATTTAAATGAAAAATTTAAATGAAAAGAATTTACTCATTAGAGGACACTGAATCGTAAAATTATTAAAATAAAAAGTTTGTAACCCACAATCATAAAAAAATTTAACAGATGACAAATATTAGGTTTCAAAATAATCTGTAATCCATTTTAAGATAGACCTACATTTTCCACAACTTAAGATGAGGACAGATAAAGTTGGTTTTAAACTAAATGATCATACTAAATATCTTAATAATGTTTACTGGAATGATTCAAATTTTCATAATATATTTTCAAAACAAATCCGTATAAAATATAAGCATTCCTGTTTTAAATATACAGGCAGATTATCTGGAGTGATGGTCTATATTTACTTTAGTAAACAGTACGTCTATAATTTTTCAGTAGTACAGTAAAAATCATATTTCACAATGTTCCAAAAAAGTTATAAAAAAAATCAGTAGAAATACTGATATATTTAAAAAATATAATTGTGCTTCTCTACATTACAATTTAGTATTATAATAATGTAATACTACATAGTCCAAAAAAAATTATAATTATTAATATTTTAACCTTCTCCCATCAAAATGATCTGCGCTTGATTAGCGCTCCGTGAAAATATGTTGGTATCTGATTGCCTCCCTTCATAGTCTTACGCTACCCTCTTGTGAAAAAAATTTCTAAAAATTACAGTATATTAAAGAGATTTAACAGATTCTGACAAAAAAAAAACGTTACGATTGGATATTTTTTATGCCTGTAACAAAAACAAAATTGAAACAGTACAAAAATTACAATAATTTAATTGCAGATTTTTTTTTGCGCATTTCTACCACGTTTTTTATTAGCAAAATTTTTTTTTCCTTTGTGAAACATAGTTTGCTAATTTTAAAAATAATACTTTCAAGTAAATCGGTTGAAAATTGGGCAAAATATGATGAAAAACCCATGTCATAAATCACAGATTAGTAACATAAGTTAGTAGAATAAGTGAAAGTAGATTCAGAAAAGTACGTTTTATAAAAATCTCCACCACTGAAAAAGATATACAGATTGACAAAAAACAATTTTTACTTTATACTGTTATTCATTACGAATCGTTATGTGTTACATGTTTACCGATATCATTTGTCAGAAAAGATATTTATAGACCTCAAGTAAAAGTGATGTATTTATGACCACAAATTCCTTTTATTTTTGTGTGTGCCGCATATCATAATTTATTATGTGTTTCAATACATAGATATGTTGCTACTAAGATACGCTATTTTTGTAAATAATAAATAAATCCATAATCGTCATAGCAATTATAATACACAAGTCACACGCGTGCACACACATTTCAGAGACAAAATGGTCATATTCTTTCTAGTCTAAATAAAACATTTTACATCATATAAACGTCGTTCAAATTGTGTAATAAAGCTGATTCCTTTGTGAATATAAAACAAAATAACTGACTTAGATGCCATATAAAATGATTTTGTAACAGCGTTTTAAAACTGACACCATACATAACCAGTTTCAAGACTAAATGATCTGAAAAGGTTAAACAATTTTTTATATTTTAAATAAGTAAAATTTGGCAAGCAAAGGTAACTGTCAAACTGGCTGTTTGGAAAATTGAACTAGTTCTTTCAATCTACTGTTACTAGTCTAAATCTCCTTGAGAAAAATAGACAACAGAATTTTTTATACATGATACCTTTTGACACATACATTTCTGATTTATTTCTTCTTTTTAACTGATCAAGGTTAATTTTTCTCCTCTCCATGAAATAGATTTTTTTTCTATAATTTTATATCATATATTGGAAAAAAAAGGTTCAGTATAAAATAAATCCAGGAATAAGCAAATATTTTGAGGTAAGAATAAAGTTCTATTTGAATTGCATTTAAATGTATCGATTTCACATAAATTTAAATAAAATATCCATCGGAATTATTACTTCTAGAATATTTTAATATATAATATCACAATAAAATTCAACATTTAATCCATTTTACTGGAAAAAATTATATAAAATTATATACAAAATGCAATCAAACCAAACAAATGTAAAGCTGTTATATAACATGCTTCCACATCTCCTCATAAAATCTAAACTTAATTCCTGTTAAATAGAAAAAATAAAATTTACGTCTATCTAGAGGATTTATATG